>NC_039514.1:11257495-11503611 GCF_003672135.1 Ooceraea biroi | reverse complement strand
GCTTCAGGTTAGGTTGAGCGTCATAGCGGTTATTATGGTTTTAGGGTTGAGGTTGGTTAGCTTAGGTTAAGGTTAGGCTTCTAGGGTTAGCGCTTGGATTAGGTTACCGCCCTTACGTTAGGTTAAGGTTAGGTTAGGTTAGGTTAGGATAGCGTTATTCGAGTTGGTAGGTATCAGGCCTTAGGTTTAGGTCTAGGTTGGGGTTTTAGGTTAGGTTAGGTTAGGTTAGGTAAGGCTTAGGTTTTAGCGTAGGTTACGGTTTTCTTTTTAGTTAGGCGTTAGGTTACGGTTAGGTTAGCGTTAGGTATAGGTTAGGTTTAGGTTAGGTAGGTCTTAGGCTTAGGTTAGGTTAGGTTAGGTTAAGGTTAGGTTTACGGCTTAAGGTTCTATGGTTAGGTTATGGCAGGATTATGGATTAGCGTTAGCTTGGAGTTAGGGCTTAGGTTTCGGTTGGTTATGGTTAGGCGTAAGGTACGTTCGCGTTTGCGGCTTGGTTATGCGCTTAGGTCTAGGTTAGGGTTGAGGTTAGGTCAGGTTGGTTATGGTTTTAACGGTTACGGGTTAGGTTTCGGGGGCTTTTAAGGTTATGGTTAGGTTAGTTAGGTTACGCCTTAGGTAGGCTTAGGCTTACGGTTGATTGGTCTTAGTTAGGTGTAGGTTAGGTTCATCGGTTTAAGGTTTAGGTTAGGTTATGGCTTAGGTTAAGGCTTAGGTTAGGCTTTATGGTAGGTGTTAAGGTTAGGTTTGAGGCTCTAGGTTAGAGGTTTAGGTTAGGTTGGTTCAGGTTAGGCTATCGCGATAGGTTAGGTTACGGCTATACGGTTAGGCTCTGATGCCGGTCGGCTCTAGCGCGCCTTCGCCCGTTAGGTCTTAGTTTAGGTCTACCGTTTATGTTTAGGCCCTTAGGCTTAAGCGTTAGCGTTAGCGGCTTAGCGTTAAGCCGCTTAGGTTAGGTTAGGTTGGTTACGGTTAGAGTTAGTGTTAGGTTCAGGTATTAAGGTTACGTTAGCCGCCTTAGGTTAGGGTTAACCGGTTACGGTTTCAGGTTAGGTCGCTATAGGATTGGTTAGCGTATACGGTATAGGTCTTTAGGCCTTTGGTATAAGGTTAGGTTAGCCGCGGTTTTCAGAAAATGTGTTAGGTTAGCCAGTTAGGTTATGGCTTTCTTTTAGGTTATCGGTTACGGTAAGGGTTAGGTCTCATGACGGTTAGGGTTTAGGTTTAGTTATAGAGTTTCAGCGCTTATCGGTTACGGCCTTTACGGTTAGCCGGCATTAGGTTAGGCTTGGTCAGTTATCGACTCTAGGTTACGGTTCATGGTTGGCTCTTAGGCTTTAGGCTTAGGTTAGGTTATTGTTAAGGTTAGTGATTAGGTATGGCTTACGGTTAGGTTATGGTTAGGTTCGCTTAGGTTAGGTTAGTTAGCGGGTTAGGTACCTACCGGTATAGTGTTAGGTTACGGTTAGCGCTTAGGTATGGTTAGGTTCCACGGCTTTTAGTAGGTTTGTTAGGTTTGTCTAGCTTCAGCGTTAGGCTCTCTTAGGTTCAGGTTATGGTTACTAATAGGTTAGGTTAGGCTTAGGTTAAGTTGTTCCGGTTAGCTTTAGGTTTAGAATATAGGGGTTAGCTTAGGTACAATCAGGTTAAGGTTAGGATTAGGACATAGGTTAGGTTTATGGTTAGTGTTAGTTAGGTTGAGGTTAGGCTTGGCTTCAGGCTTTCGGTCATAGTGGTTAGGTTTAAGGTTAGGTTCTGTTAGGTTAGGTTACGCGTTGAGATTCAGTGAGGCTTAGGTTACGGCTTACGTGTTAGGTTAGGCTAGGCTTTAGGTCTTTAGTGTTAGCGTTAGGTTAGGTAGTAGGTTAAGGTGTTAGCGTTAGGCTTAGGCTTAGGTTAGAGTATAGGTTAGGTTAGGTCTAGGCGACTTAGCGCTTAGTTAGGTCTAGGTCTAGGTTAGGTTAGGTTAGGTATTAGGTTCAGGTTAGGTTGGTTATGGTTAGGTTGAGGTTAGGCTTAGGTCTAAGGTTAGGCCTTATGGTTAGGTTAGGTTCAGGTTAGGGTTAGGTAAGGTTGGTTTAGCGTCTCTAAGTTATGGTTAGGTTAGGTTAGGTTAGTGTTAGGTTTAGGCTCTATGGTTAGCCGCAGCTTAGGTTGGGTTAAATGCGTTAGGTTATGGTTATTTGGTTATGTCGTTAGGTTACGGCTAGGTCTAGGCTCTAGGTTTAGGTTTTCGGTTAGTTTAGCGTTAGTCAGGTTAGGTTTAGGGTTTCACGGTTAGGTTGGCTCAGGGTATCTCTGGCGGGTTGCAGGCGTTATTAACGGCTTAAGCTTAGGTAGTGTTCAGTTACGGCTTATGGTTAGGGTTAGGTCCTCTAGCGTTACGGTTACGCTTCAGGTTAGGTTTAGGTTCAGGCTTCAGTTAGGTTAGGCCTTTAGGCTTAGGCGTTCAGCTGTTAGAGTTAGGCGTTAGCTTAGCGTTAGTTGTTATGGCTTTAGGTTAGGTCTAGGTTTAGGTTAGGCTTGAGTTAGGCTCTAGGTTAGGTCGTTAGCTTAGGTCCTTTCGGCCCTTAGGTTTATTCGGTTAGGTTAGGTTTAGGTTTTGGTTAGTTCTCAGGTTACGTTTGGCTCTAGGGCCCTCTAGGCCTTCGCGTTAGGTTCCGACTCCCCGTCTCTCGTTAGGTTAGGTAGGTTAGTGTTTAGGCTTAGGCGCGCGGTTAGCGTTAGGTTAGTTAGGTTATGGGTTAGGTTTGGCATTAGCCAAGGTTAGGTTAGGTTTAAGGTTTCGGTTAGGTTTAGGTTAGGTTATGGTTAGGTTTAGGTTATGGCTTGGTGTTAGGTTTAAGGTTAGGTTAGGTTCGGTGTGTAGGTTAGGTTAGGGTTACCGGTTGGCTTAGGTTAGGTAGGTTAGGTTTGAGGTTGTTAGGTTATGCGCTTTAGTTATGGTTAGGTTAATGGCTTCTAGTTAGGATTTAGGCTTAGGTTAGTAGGTTAGGTTAGCCCGCCCTCACAGGTAGTTAGGCCTTTAGGCCCCTTAGGCTTCGCGTTAGGTTAGGCTTAGGGCCCGTTAGCGTTGGTTAGCGCGCCTTACCAGGTTCTCAGGTTTACGGACTATTGTTAGGTACTTAACGGCACCTTTAGGTTAGGTTAGGCTTGAGCTACCCTCCTGTCTAGGCTTAGCCCCGCTTGAGGCGTTCGTGTAGCATACGGTTAGTTACGGTTACGGTTACGGTTAGTTTAGGTTAGGTTAGGCTTAAGGGCTTAGGCCCCCTGTTAGGTTTACGGCCTTCTGGCTTCAGGTTAGGTTAGGCTTAGTGTTTAGCGCCTTATTTGGTCTGCGTCTAGGCTTACTGGTTAGGGATTGGTTTGGTTTACGGCCTCTATGTGTTAGGTTGGCTCTAGGGTTAGCGCTTAGTGACTTTACGGGTTAGGTCAGGTTAGGTTCGCGCTTAGGTTTATGGTTAGGTTAGGTTTAGGATTACGTGTTAGGTTTATAGCGCTTAGGTTTAGGGCCTAGTTAGTCTTCCCCGGTTCAGGTGTACCGGTTAGGTTTATGGTTAGGCTTAGTTACGGATTTAGAGTTATGCGGTGTTCGCCCGGTCTACGGTTAGGCCCCCTGTTCTCTCGGTCTAGCGTCTCAGCGCCTTAGCAGTTAGGCTTAGTTACGGTTTTAGCGGTTTTACGGTTACTTCGGTCTTTATTCCTTAGGTTATCGGTTATCGGCGTAGGTTCAGCGTTTAGGTTTAGGTTAGGCGTTGGCGTTAGGCTTAGGTTCAGACGTTAGGTTAGGATTAGGTTAGGTTAGGTTAGGTTAGGGTTTGGTTACGGCTAGCTTATAGGGTTAGGTTTAAGGCTGGCTTAAGGTTACCGGTTAGGTATGGTTTAGGTTAGGGCCCTTTAGGTAGGTTAGGTTAGGTTAGGGTTCTGGCTTTTAGCGCTTATCCCCCCGCGTTTAGGCTTCTGTGTCTGGTTAGGTTGGTTTACGGCTTAGCCGCTTGGTTCTACCTGGGTCTTTAGGTTACCGGGGTTACGGTTTAGGTTTCCAGGTTAGGTGGTCTTACGTTAGGTTAGCGTTACGGTTTAGGTTAGCGTTAGGTTCAGGTTCAGGTTACAGGCTTAGCGTTAGGTCTAGGTTTATGGTTAGGTTAGGTTCACGCGTTACCGGTTCGGCTTACGGTTAGGGTCTAGTTGGCCTTAAGGTTACGGACTCTACGGTTAGGTTAGGTTCCTAGGTTAGGTTAGGCTTAGTGGTTAGGACTTTATGGCTTAGGTTAGCCCGGCCTCTACGTTTTAGGTTAGGGTCAGGGCCTTAGGTTATGGTTGCGATTAGGTTGGCTTTAGGTTCAACAGGTTCGGCCCTAACCTAACCTAACCTAACCTAACCTAACCTAACCTAACCTAACCTAACCTAACCTAACCTCCACCTAACCTAACCTAACTCCTAACCTAACCTAACCTAACCTAACCTAAACCTAACCTAACCTAACCTAACCTAACCTAAACCTAACCTAACCTAACCTAAACCTAACCTAACCTATACCTAACCTAACCTAACAACCTAACCTAACCTAACCTAACCTAACCTAACCTAACCTAACCTAACCTAACCTAACCTAACCTAACCTAACCTAACCTAACCTAACCTAACCTAACCTATACCTAACCTAACCTAACCTAACCTAACCTAACCTAACCTAACCTAACCTGGACCAGTCTCCGTGGTCCTGACAGTTAGTTAATTAATTATTTAATCAGATAGTTAATTAATCAGTTAGGACTGTCGTCCCGACGCCATCCAAGGTAGGACTGGGAATTCCCAAAGGTTAGGACTGCCTTCGTGGTACCTGAAATCAAATCATTAGTTAGGCCTGGTTGCGTTAGGACAACAACAACAACAACAAAATTAACAGGAACAACATTTAACTAACTAGTGTAAAAGTTGGATCGTGCGGTTAAGGTTAGTATATAATATTCATGTATAACTATTATCAATCAAAATTTATCTTTATTTTTATCGGCTTTTTTTAGAAACAAGATACAAATATTATTATATACAGAATATATTATGCATATAGAATATATTTCTTTAGAGTACTAATGATAACAACAAACAGTGCAAACAGATTTTATAACAGACTTTAAGCTAATAAGAATTATCTACTAAAACTGAATTTCGTAATAACGAAATTACCTCTCGAGAACGGAGAAACTTCGTTCGAAACTATATTTGCATAGCACCATTACGAAACGATAGCAGTAATATTCTCTCTTTGCAACTGGTATAAGGGAACATGTTTATGTCACGGGTGGTAGTGTAATAGATGTTTCAGGAATAATATTACTTTCAAAATAATAGTACTTTGAAATATATAATATAATAACTATAATATAATATAGATGGATGGTAAGGCGTGTAAAAGTGTAAAATAACTCAATTTTTTTTTTCCATTAAATATTTTATAAATGTACATATATTTCACCTTATAATTTTGTTTGCATAATGTATTCAACTTTTTTTTTTTTTTATATAAAAATATGTATGCGTTTAAGTATAAAATAAACAGGTATTACTTATGCTATTTTATTACTTATGCTTATGCTAATTCTCCACAAGTTCTTTCTAGAATCGCCAAAACCAAATAATGTTTACGCTCACTACTATACTCCATAAGGAAATAGTACTATTTTATTCTATGTGTACTGCGACTAGTGGTCATTATCTGTATATATAATATTTTATATTATTTATTGCAATTGTTTTTTTTTTTTTTTTTTTTTATGTTCACTCATTCGTTAGCAAAGTAACAAAAAAGTGTTAATTTTCCTAATTTTCAACAATAAGTCAAATATACGTCAAGTTGAACTGAGTAAATTAGTTGAACTAACTACATTTATAATTATATGCAAATTTTAATAACTTATTCAACTTTATTAACGAAAGAAAGAAAACCAAATCTTTTACATTGTACTTAGTTTCTTTTTGTACTTATTTTTTTTTTTTTTTTTTTTTTTAAATTATCCAACTTTCCTGAATTTGCTCAATTTTTTAATGGTTAATACACGGCTTTGTTTTTTAATCATCGGCCTGCGGCGCTTGAACAAAGAAAATTTCTTTTTTTTTTTTCCTTTTTTCTCTCCCTTTCCTCAATTTCTCCTTTTTTTTAACGGTTAGTACACCAGGCTTTTTTTCCGATCATCGGCCTGCGGCGCTCAAACCAAGCAAATTTTTTTTTTTTTTTTATTTAATTTTCTCCATTCTTTTTTTTTTATGGCTAATACACTAGGCTTTTTTCCGATTATCGGCCTGCGGTGCTCAAACCGAGCAAATTTCTATTTTTTTTTTTTTTTTTTTTTTCTTCCCTCAATTTTCCAGTGGTTAAATATAACAATAAACTATAATATAATAAACCACGCTTTTTTTCGGCTCATCGGCCTGCGGCGCTTAAACCAAGCAAAATTTACATTTTTTCTCTTCATTTCCTGCATTTTCTGCATTTTCCTTTTTCTTTCTTCTTTTCTCTTTTCTCTTTTCTCTTTTCTCTTCTCTTTTCTCTTTTATCATTACCTCTCACTATATTGTTAACCGCCTGCTTAATTCCATGCAATACCAAACCATCATCTCTTCATCATCTTACCTTACCATCGTCTCTTCCTTTACTAATTTCCAAAATTCCTCCTACTCCCTTCCATTCCTCACCCTCAACCGGTTAACTAAACCTTACGAGTAGCAATAAATCTATATTTTATTCCTATTCCTATTCCTATTCCTATTCCTATTCCTATTCCAATTCAACCTTACAACGATCATCCAATCAATATCCTCTTCTAATAACACCTGGCTAATATTTTACAGTCACGGCTTCTATTAAACCTCCATCGTACTTCCAGCCACGTCTCCCATGCAATGTCGCTGTGTCGCCATTGCCACATCGCACCAACCAATGCAAATATCACGCAAACAGCCAATAGGTCCAATGCGGCAATAAGCATCACGGCCATTCCCGCTCCTTAGCTTAAGCGCCTCTTCGCCCAGTCCGTCTCCCGCATTCCATAACGCTTCAGCCAAAACTTCCTCTCCACTCTCCACTCTCCACTCTCCACTCTCCACCATCCTCTTCTTTCCTCGCTATCCAATCTATTCTACATTCTTCTTCACGCTCCACACTCACAATACGGCCTGTATGCAGGGGGCATTTCGGTAACGTGTCAGCGATCGGTAGTCCTCCATACTCGTCGCTTCTTCATACTCCGAATAAACGTACATAGGCTATCTCTATCCTCGTTCCATCTACCTGCTCCCATATCGCAATCCCTGCCACACCATTTCCTCTTTTTTTTTTTTTTTTTTTTTTCCATCTAGTCCGTACTGCAGGCTTTTTTCACGCCCATCAGCCTGCGGCGCACGAACCAAGCAAATTTCTATTTTTCTCTTCCTTCCCTCAATTTTTCCACTTTTTCCGGGTCAGCACCGCCTATCTTTCTAATCGTTACTATCGCAGCCTTTTTTTTTACCACCAAGAAAACAAACTTCATTTTTCCCCTCTTTCATTTTTTTTTTTTTTTTCTTTTTCCTTCTTAGTACTGCGCCTATTTATATCGTTAGTACGGACGGCATTCATCCCGGTTACCACCACGTTAAATCCATTATTTTCCCATTTTCTCTCCCTTCCCTTCCCTTCCCTTCCCTTCCCTTCCTCTCATTTTCTCCTCTTTCCTGCTTTCCTGCTTTTCTTTCCTTACCATCGCGCGCGCATTTCCCTTCTTAATGCCTTAACACGGATACACGGATACACGGATATACCGACAGCATCTCCGCCGGTCCGTCTATCACCAGTGCAGTACATCTCTATCATGTCCATGTCCATGTCCATGTCCATGTCCACTAAAAAAAAAAATAAAAAAAATATCCAATATCCACCAATTTTACAACTATTTTTATTCTTACGTCCCTGTTACGTCGCTCCGTCAGCTCGACCAACGGCGCCCCACCGTCTCGCCTCTGCCTCTGCCTCTGCCTCTGCCTCTGCCTCTGCCTCTGCCTCTGCCTCTGCCTCTGCCTCTGCCTCTGCCTCTGCCTCTGCCTCTCCACGTACGTACGCACGCAACCGCCGTACCAAGTGTCTTCCAGCCCACCGATACGCTTCCATTCTCCGCTCCATTTTCCGCTCAACCACCAACGTCCATTTCACCCTCATATTTTTATTTTTATTTATATTTATATTTATATTTATATTTATATTATTCCACACCGTCTCTTTTTACTCCATCGTCCTTTTTACCTAAGGCAAACGTAAGGTCAATCCCTCTTACCAACGGGATCCTCCTATCCTCCTATCCTCCTATCCTCCTATCCTCCTATCCTCCTATCCTCCTATCCTCCTATCCTCCTCAGCAGCACCTGTACCATCTGTCCAACCAGAGGGTCAAGCCACGCTAATTCCTTCCTTTCATCAAATTTCCCTAATTTCTACTAATTAACCTCATATTCTTCCCATCATATTCCAATCAATAACTCTTACAAATACCAATCTTTATCATTTTCAAAACCGAATACACCATCCAACATCATTACCATTTTTTACATCTTTTCCATTTTTTCCATTACCCACTCACTTCCACCACTTCCAAATCCACCCTACCATTTTACTTATTTCCAAAACGCAAACATGTTCCTGCAACGCCTTTCAATTTCATCCAAATTATTCATTCTACCTAAATTCATTCCATTCTTTCCAAAGGTCATGCCTTAAGGCATATTTAAATATCCCTACCCCTACACCTTCTCCGTAGAATAAAGATCCGTCTTTATCAGCCAACTATCATTTCCAACGCCTCATCCACACTAATCCAGCCACGCGGTAGCGTCGCCACGCCCGGTACGTAAACCACCACCTTCCGACCAATCGGAGCCACGCAGTACGCGTCGCGCGCTACCTACCTACCTACCTACCTACCTACCTACCTACCTACCTACCTACCTACCTACCTACCTACCTAACTAGCTTATCCGCAATTTCCCCTCTAATTCATGTCCCATCAACTTTTCCTTACCATATCTTCTCACCAACTAAACACCTAAACACCTAATCACAAATCTAACCATACTTATATTAACTATAACGTAATTAACTGTAACGTCCATGCGACCTTTCCATTCCGACCACTTCCAAAACAATTGCTGCGCTCCATCCTCCCATATCCTAATCGTATGCTAAAATTCTCGCTTTCATTCTTCTCCACATTCACGTTCACACTCACCTACGTACGTACGCTCGCACGCACACAAGCAAAGCGACTTTGTCCCTAAAGGCGCGTTCACATACGGTACGATAGGTTCACGTCGCCGAACGTCCAACGCCGAAAGTCGAAAATCCAACGCCGAACGCCGAACGCCGAAAGTCCAACGGCCAAGACGCGTGCTCGCGGGCCGTGGCTCGCCAAATCAGCTCATGTGCCGTACGATACGGCAGCTGTCAATTCTGTCAATTCTGTCAAATTTCTATTCATCAAAAACCATGAAATAAATAACACCTTTTTTACAATAGGATTTGTCTTATTTATTATATAATAATTAATAATTAATAATTAATAGATCAATATTATTACCCGAAAACATTATTAATATTCAAAAATTAAATAGCGCGCGTAGCGCAAGCCTCTGTTGCTAGTAAAACTCTACATAATTATATAGAAACTTTGGCTCTTCGTGTGCCGAGTAAAAAAAAAGGAGCGGATCCGGTGTAATTAAAAGAATGGAATATTTCCTCGGTGTATAATCAGCACAGCCCGAATTTTTTTCCGAGTCCGAATATACAAAGACACGTCCGCTCGCGTAGACCATTACCAGTCGAATCCCTTATTTGTCGACCTCTTCGTCGTCGAAAGCCTACTCTCACGAGCCTGTTTCTTTCGTAGGACCTCTCCTTTTCAAGGTCCTTTTCAATTTCCTACGGGAGGAATCGTTCCGCCTATTTATCGCGCCCTGCTTCTTTCCGTCACCCGCGCCTCCATCGCGTCGTCACCACGCTTTCAGCTGCCGCGCGTACGCGTATGCCTCGTCACGGTCGTCGCTACGGAATCCCCCGACATTTTGCGCAACACTTGCGAATCTGCAACGGCTCCTTCGGGATTCCCTATCTAACGGTCTAGTCTATTATCCGCTAATCTGTTTATTTTTACCACGTGTTTTTCGGTCTATTTGCCTCGCCTGAGTCTAGCCGCGCGATACTGCCGACCGTCTAGGCGATCACGTATGTGGCCATATAATCGCCACAAAACGTATCAAATTATCTATCAAATATCTCCATACATGTCCATACATACTTCCTTTCTCTTGTATAATTTCTCATCATATATATGTACAACAAATAATAAGAAAAATAATTGAAAAATAAGTAGAAAAATCATTTGCGCATTGCCTTTTTCTAAAATTGTGATTTCCCATAATTGTGACATATAATTGTGAGATAATATTTCATACATCGGGCGTGCGCGTATGTGCGGGCGTGCGGGCGGGCATGCGGGCGAATGACTTTGTCAGAGGCGCCGCAGCTAGCGAATGACTTTGTCAGCTAACTGACTCTCTAACCCTCTCCGTTCGCGAGATATCAAGCATTTTATAAAACATAATTTTTCGCGATTAACTCCGGAACGGTGCGGCTGACGGCAAGTTTAATAAGGGCGTTGTATCGGGCTCGAAAATCCCCGTCGAATGCCGTTTGGAAGAACTCTCTACCCCACTCAGTGCGCGAGATATCGGGCTTTGTGTAAATAGTTTTTCGCTCTGTTATTGAAAATACCGTAAACTCAGAAATTAAAAAGTTCTAGCCCTTACAAATTTTTTTCTTTTCCGACAAGTTTTGAGTTGTTGATATCGTTATTTTTTATATTGCCTACAGTTCTCTGCTATTGAAAATACCGTAAATTCAGAAATTAAAAATTTCTAGCCCTTAGAAATTTTTTTCTTTTTCCGGGTAGTTCTGAGATGCTTATATTGTTACTTGGCATATTGCCCACAGCAATATATAACTAATAATAGAATTAATAACAAATAAAAATTTATTTATCTATTTCTTTATTTATTAATTTCGTATAAGGTTGGTCCTAGCTTAAATAGGTCTGTTCGCGTTGCTCACACTTTTTGCACTCATGTCTCTTCATCTTTTTCTCCGTAACATTCATTTATGTATCTATCATTCTAAGTACAAAAAGTTCTAGGAATTTCAGGTAACGCGAACAAACCTAATGTCGTCCTGGAACATTTTCTGAAATTGTTGCTCTCGGTTAGGACCAGGATCGGCCTGCCCCTAACCAACGTTGCCAGGTCTACCGTTTTAGCGGTAGATTTACCGTTTTGGCTCACAAATCTACTGTCTACCGTTTTAGTTAGGTTATCTACCGTTTTTTTACTTTACATATGTATACAGGGTGTTTCCTAAGTAAGTAGACAAACTTAAAGAGGATATTCCTTGGCTTATTTTAAGAAGAAAAGGTCATATAAACATATGTCCTAAACTGCTTTGTTTTCCAAAAAAAAGTACATCACTGTTTTCGTTCACTTTTCGTTTATTATAGAACAGTTTGTGTTATTGCAAATGAAACAAATGAAAAACAATAGTAACCAAAAAGAAAAATTATAACGAAAAAGAAAATAGTAACTAAAAAGAAAAATAATAACATCACAGTAACTGCTGAAAATATCCACCTGCAGCCATGATACACGCCTCGACTCTCCTTTCCATTGATTGACGTACACGCTCAAAAATACCTGGAGTGTCTGAAACGAGTGTTCACTTGCGGCGCCGCGAGACCATCCCCACTCCATCCCCACCGCTGTTGACTCGTACTGCAAAAGCACGCTATCCGAAAAGTGAACGAAAACAGTGATGTACTTTTTTTTGGAAAACAAAGCAGTTTAGGACATATGTTTATATGACCTTTTCTTCTTAAAATAAGCCAAGGAATATGCTCCTTAAGTTTGTCTACTTACTTAGGAAACACCCTGTATATTTATCGATTATTAGTGTATGAATTAGAAATCGAAAATTTTATTCTTGAAGAATACATTAAAAAGTGACATCCATGATTACAAGTAAGAAAATAACATTTGAAACAGCATATTATTTCCGCTATTCTACTTTAGTACTTTAGTACTGCCAAAGGACCACCGCGAGCGGTGTTATCGTGTTTCCTACTAGAGACCCTTTAGGCAGTGTTGCCAGAAATGGCACTCTTACAGCACGTGGTGGTACGTGGTGGGGATGGAGTGGGAATTTTGTTATAAGTATAATTTCTCTTTTATTTGCTATTGAGTAGTTTTAGGTATTCATATTACTTATTATAATTATAGTATTTTTTTCTGTTAACCAGTTTTACATGAAACTTGTGATACTCAGTGAGACTTGTAAGTAAGGATTACAGAGTAAAGAAAAAACTATAAGTACATTTTTTTATTATAAGTATAATTTCTGCTTTAATTTGCTATTCAGTTGATTTAGGTATTATGTATTACTTATTACAATTAGAATATTTTTTCTGTTAATTATTAATTTCATGTCTTATACAAACCCTCTGAAATATAAAATCTACCGCTTTAAATTTCAAATCTACCGCTTTTTTGGCATACCATCTACCGTCCAATTTTTCAACCACCTGGCAACACTGCCCCTAACAAGCAAAAAAGAAACATACTTAAAAGTTTGACTTCAGAAACGAGCTGCATATTATGTTAAAATCTGCTAACGCAATTGTCGGAGAAAAATTTGTAAATGATTTTTTTCACAGTGGCTGCTTGTTTTATGCTATGAATCCTGCATTTAGGTGTAGCTTTTGTTGTCCAATTGATCTTTCATTCATCGGTAGAATAAAATGCAAAATATCGCTTTATAATTACAATTCATTTACTTATTATCATAATACACAAAACTGTATATCTTATGCTTGCGCTTACTTCACAAAATTCACGAATAGCTTTCCATATAAAAAGTTCTCTTCTTCTGTGCATATATATATGTATGCAAGGTATGTGTGTGTGTGTGTGTGTGTGTGTGTGTGTGCGCGCGCGTGTGCGTGTGTGTGTGTGTGTGTGTGTGTATTATATATAATATGTGTATGTGTATGTGAGTGACGTGTATCTGTGTATACATATATATATATACTCTCAAAGAAAGTTCCTTATTCTGTCATTATATAATTAAAACGCATACTATTGTTAGCACATGGTATTGTACAATATGTGTGCATGTCAATTTTCTTTCTTTAATATTACATCGATGTGACGGTTGAAAAATGTATGCTCGCGATCTCGGCGACGGTTTTGAGACAGAATGTTTTAGACTGCTGTACATTATAATGTGAAATACATCATATTTCAAATACTAATTTGATAAAAGCATACGATAAAAAGTCAACATTTTAAGAGCAACCAATAGACAACAAAAGTATACATTTCTAATTGTTTTTACATTTGTTCGCAAATTTAATCAACTAAATGCTTCATACTGAATACAAATATCTTTAGTCTATCTTTAAATTTGGATAAATTCGTGAGCTTATTCTATTCAGTTGCTTGAAATTTGGTGAAATACCAAATCCCTCCCAATAAATACATGACAGAGAAATTGATGATACTAAAGTTTGCAGGTAGTAACTATACGATGTAGGTATAATTTTCAATAACGAAATGATGGAAAGAGCATAGTCTAGAACACTCTGTTTAAATGTATGCATTGAATTTCTCAATTCAAGTAGCATGTGACCGCACTTTAACTCTAATATCACTTAGATATTAATACATTTGCTCTTTTACTGTTTTACTTACATTCTTTGCATTTAATAGCATTCTAGGCTTAATATTTGTTTCTTATTATCGAATAAATTGTAGATATAATTATGTAAAACACATAAAGAACAATTCTCAGCATTAATCAGTACCATCTTACTTAACTTAATATTAGCCTTTGTTACATATCTCTTTTTGTGATCAGTTCAAGTTACAGAATTATGTTTTATGTACATGTATCACTCAGCTCCAGCGAATTGCCTACTTCGATATTCACAATTTGTTCATTTCATGACCTTTTTATCCCCTTCACAGTATCGTATAGTTAATATATATGTATATGTGTACATGTGTAGATGTATCGCACTTGCGTTATTCCAAGCATACATGTACTTACAGTTCTAAAGCAGTCTTGGAAATTCTTTCGGGCATTAGGCGTATTATCGGATAATCTGTACATTAGCTTATAATACTCTCTGTTGAAAAATTAATTCGATCGAGAACTCGATGCTGCAGAGTGAAAGTCGTTAACGTGACGTGACGTGACGTATGGTATAAGAATAAGCGATACATGCCAAAGCTTCTACAGCTTTATCGGTCGCTCAAGTGGCCTAGGATAGACACTTTCTTTTGTGGAGCTGAATCAGACAGATAAATCAGTTCTTCTGATATGACACTACAAACAAACCTCTCAATTATGTCGTAAGGAGCGATAACGTGATTGTATGCATTTAACTTGAAAATATTACACTCGAGTGTACCAAGTATATCTCATTGACTCCGACAGTAAGCAAAACTCAGTATTTTATATTGCATCTCTCTCTTCTAGGGCTTTATGTTATATATACTTTTCTTTTATTTAATATATAAATTATAAACAAATATTATATATTGCATTATAAACACGTCTTAATAATTTATAACAAAGCTAAATTATGTATAATACTATTGAGTGTAGTTTTTATACAAAGCGCTTCTTGGCTCCATTTTGCCCATGTAAAAATAATTAATACGGACAATACGTTTCAAGTTTATGTTCAAGAATTGCAATACAATCAAGTTGTACTTAATACATCGAGGATTAACACACTGGGCATGAAGTGCAGACTGGTAAATATACATAAATCAAATATTTATTGTACAATTACTACTACTTACATTGACAACCGAAAAGCTTGTTGAAAGTACTCCAAAGGGGACCGAATTCTTAATTGAGAGAACTTAACTTGCGTGTTTCTGCTTAATCCAAGAAATGTGGCTGCGTTTTACAATCGTTACAAATATACATATATATATATACAAACTAAATACTATTTCCGTCGAACTGGATAAAGTTTCATAGTGCCTGATCGTCTCAAGGAAGGATTCCTGTCGCACAGCAGACGATAAGGAATTTATGAATGGCAAAAACAAAGCGTTCGGTTGTTTTTGTGCAGTACGTCATGTACTTTCCTGTTCTCTCTGAATCTGATTTTACGGTGCGTTGCAAGCCCGTAGCCAAGGACCTGGCGAATAAACTGTGTGACAGAGTGTGATCACAGTTGCCGCACAATTTCAAGTGACGACGCATTTCATCACTGCATCCTCCATCTAAGCGTACACTGTCGGATCTTCTGTGTTCTGTAAGTCGCTAAAACTCCTGGCCAAATTTCCTTAGTCTATATCCATAATTATCCATGAGATTATCTTTCCCTAGATGCACAAGATGTTTCCAAGTACGTGGAATGGACTATGGTTCGCTTAATATTTCTTTACGCATTATATAGTACACACCATGCTACATCATATTATGCCACAATACTACCACTTGCGCGTTTCATTTTTAAAAGTTCCACTCTCCTTTCCTTATCGATACACTCAATCGATATAATATAGTTTTTCTTCATTGTCGTTCGTACCTTATTTAGCTTCGCATACTATACACAAGTCAACACACAGGCAGACCTATGAATGAGAGTGCCCGTCACACGTTTTTTAAAAGCACTTATTATTGTGTCCATTCCTTAGAGATGTAAGCTCAACCTATGCTTCTTGAAAATGAGATAGAAAATGGGGTAGATCTGTTTTTTTACATGTAGGAGGGTCATGAAATGATAATAGCAATTAAAAATCACAAATGTCTTGTTCTTTCCAAGTTTGCCTACTATGACAATCGTTGTCGCTTTGGAGAAGGACTTAACTCCGAATCTTCATCCTCCTCATCCGAATCTCCTTCATAGTCGACCAATCCCTGAAAATTAAATTGCTAAACCTTAATTTCATCCAGGCAGGTATAAAAATATTTCTTCAATGCGACGCTCGTGATTTCAAAACTTGGGTCGATCGAGCTACTTTAGCAGCAACAAAAGAAAAAAAATGCATCGTTCTATATTATACATACATATATATGTATCTCCAGCTCACCTTTTTAAACAATGCAGTTCCCGTTTTTTCCACAGTGCCAATAGCCGGAGTAGGATTTATGTCCGAAGCAATTGATGAGTCATTGGTCGTCGACGAACTGTTATTGATTTGCGGTTGCTGCGAGGTAATGTTATTATTAGAAGTATTGTTGTTTAACACAGACTGCTGTTGCTGTTGTTGCTGATGAGTTTTAGAATCTGCAAGAGCGGGATTAAGTGCAAAATTTGAAGATGACGATTGTTTCTTAGCAGAAACTGGAGGTATAAGATCTGCTGCTATTGCGGGTACCACCGCCTCACCCTCATCAAACTCTTCCTCTTCGTTAAACCAGAGCTCCTCTTCTTCATCTAGCTGCCTCTGATCCCTTCGGTATCGACTATTCCGCAAAATTGATGGGACACTGCGCATAGAAACAAATTATTTTAATACTTACAAATCCACCCTATTTAGAAATAATTGTCATATATGTTCCATATATGACAATTTCAGTATACATACCTGTCAATTGTAGTTCTATCACGATCTTTTAACTTGTCTTGGTGTTGTTCGTACCTTAACTTCAGTGCCTTAAACGTTTGTACATAATCAATTGCTTCCAACTCTCTCGAGAAATTTTCAACAACGTGTGAACATAGCGATTTGATATCCTCCTGAAACGAAGGCGAAACGTGCAATGACAATATAAAAAATTAAATACTCGATCACCCTCACAAATCAAGAGCTATTAAACTTACCAATTTAATAAATTCAAACATCTCCAATATAGCCGAGTCTAAGAGGTTATATCTGCCGTTGTTTCTTACAAATGCATCGAATACAGGGGCAAACAAGTTACCCTTAATTATATATCTATTATAAAATTCATCCTTCAATGCTATAATCTTCCTCATAAACCTTAATGCACATAGTACTAGAAATGTATGGGTCGATTTCATTAATACCAATATTCTTCTCAGTAGATCTTTGTTTAGTATGCAATTCTTAATGTGATACGTGTGGTGCTCCACGCAGAATGATAACAGCTCTAGGATCAATCCCAATAATTGTACTGTTCTGTAATCCTCCCTCGCGGGCCTTTCGCCGATCGTGTTGGCTAAGAGGGGCGCGATCAGAGTGCCAATACTATTCTTGTAGAAGTAATTTAAGAAATCAGTCTTTTCTGATTTGTTAACAGAAGCCAACATGTTTTCCGGATCAAGGAGCAAACGTAGCACGCCGGCCAACTGCACCGCTCCGCCCAACTCGGGATCGCTGTCCCCAACAAGTTGAGCAACTATTACGTTCACTAACATTTGGTCCTGTTCTGTGTTATTTATCTGTTGTAATGTATAATCTCGTACAACACTTGGCGAGTACTCCACGATGTAAGTCAGTATGTCTATACTGGCCGTTTTCGTCTGCGCGTCGCTCATCGCCAGAGTAATTTCTAGAGCGGGAAGTATACCAAGTGCTGTTAACGTTTTATAAAACGCCTCCTTTCCCTGCGGCTGAAGGTTCTGCGAAAAATTGCAAAATTCTTTCAAAAAGAGAACCAAGTCGCGCCTTTTGCTATCTAGGGTAGCTTCGTCCGTTAGCTGACGAAAAAGTTCAGTAAGAAACTTCTCATCGTCTTGTATCAAAGTCACTATCTCAACTTTATTGAAGAATATAAAACTACTCAGTGTACTCAGCATGTTATCCTCGAATACACTCGGGGTCGGTAGCACTACGTCCTGAATGTATTGAACTCTGTATGTTTGATGGATTTTAGCTAATAGTTCGGTATTTGTAATAGGGATTGCTTGCTTGAATCTGGCTAATTGTCGTAGGTACTCTCTATGCCTCTTTGGCTGAGATAACGTTGGCTCGTACTCCAAGCATCCGACAACGTCGAAAATCGTGTCGTCGCTGAACATAACTTCGAACAGTGCATTCTTATTGAGTAGGAAAATATTTTTGAATATATCGTAAAGATGATGCAACCCCTCGATATTTTCCAAGTCCTCACACGTGCGAAAAAGATTTAGCAATTTTTTAATATAGCCCTCAGACTCCAATGCCACTGCTAATTTTTCTTTTCTCATTGGGGATGTCAAACAATTCTCGATGAGCTCGTTAATATCTTCCAATCGACCGAGCTCGCACGGTGGCAACTCAATAGGCGGCGCCGCATCTGACATATCATCGAATCGCTCATCTTCCGACTCTTCTACGATGTCTTGTGTAATTTCCACGGATGGGTCCTTGCCTTGAACTTGGCAAATCTTTTCCCATATTTCGTCACAGCCAGCCTTCTCTTGAAAACTTAAGGCTAAGTCGAAATTATCTCCTTCGGACCATACTATTAAAGTATCCTAAAATCATACATTTACTTGCACTTATATCCACATATGCATATAAAATATTCCACTGCTTGTATCATGACACATGAATTTTATATGATGTACGTATGTATGTATGCATGTCCATGTAACATATTGATGTTTAGACACTATAAAAACTATTATTTCTTTTGAACCAACACAAAATAATATGAAAGTATAAAATAATACAAAATATCATACACTTTATATGACACAGACTAATTTCGGACATTAAATATTTTTATTAAACAAACACTATATATTATTATATATAAAAAACCATTTATTCTTTTTTTTGTATGTTTTATATCAAGTAATTCTATAATCTAGCATAAAATCTCACTCTATAATTCATAACGTAGAGAAATGTGTGATTTTTCTTCACTTGGTGAATTTTATTCTTGGAAAAATGATTCACTGTTATTGTTTCCCGAGAATACTAGTGGTTGTTACAAGCAAATCGTGAAGCTTTGTGATGAATATATTTATCAGGATATGAATGTAATATTGGTAACATGCTCCATGATAACTGGAATCTATGAGATTCTCAACTTTCTTATTACCTGTTGTTTCTGATATGCTGTGTCAGGTTGTATTCTACTCTCCAATAAGACAGAACCATCGCTCTCCGCTCTTACCAAAAGGGAAATCCCCTTTAATCTATCTACATAGGAAGAAGAAACGTGCCCTGTACCGCGATCATCCCACTGTCTATCCGCATTAAGAGCATACAATTTCACTCTTCTACGTGTATCCGTCATGTTGTAAATAAATTAGTGCACTCTCTCGTGTATCACCAACTTTTCCGCATGCCTTCCTGAACTTGCTCGATCTTTGACTGCTCAGCAGTTATCTCTATGCGAGAGAGGGGGGAGGATCTTCAGACACTTATCAGATTAATAAATGAACAGAAAACTAGATACATTAAACCTCCGCACGGGCATGTACAATCCATCAAAGCATTACCGTTATTGCATTCGTATAAACAAAACGCTTGGTATCTCAATGTCTTTACCAAAGGAAGCAGTTCGTACACGCAGTTTGCGTGAGTACCGGCGATTTCTCGTGGTGGAATCCGCGACGAGTAACGAGTATCAAGTACGAGTTATCATCAGCTACAGGGCCGATGGGGATGTGCCTGCACCGAGACGCGGCAGGTTCGGTGCGTAGCACGAGCGATGGACGCGATGGATCACGACGAACGTTTCCCAGACTACCTCGCGGCGCCCGCGATTGTTTATGACTGCGAGTAACCGCGCACCGTTCGTTCTCACACAGACCGATCCTGTCACGACCTGTCACAGATCTCTTCTCCGGGATGGGAACACGCGCGGGAAAAGTTTGTGCGCCTACGTGCTCGCGTTCTCACGTGTTCCGTTTATCGTGTTCCGAGATACACCAGTCGGGCACAGCACCGCTAGCGGTCGGTTCGACCGGCTCGATCGTCACGGCTACACTCCGGGGGCCGACACTCTCCGTCGGCGAGCGTTGTGTGTGTGCACTGCTGCTGCTATGTACGATTCTTCCCGCGACGGCGGCGAACAAAAACCCGTGTGCAGAAGCTGTACCTGCGATGCGGGTGCTCATAGGAACGCGATTATCTTACGCGAATAACTCGTGACGCTCGTCGTCGGCTCGCATCGCTGTCCGCTCGGTTCTCTTTAAGCTATATCACTCTAAAATTGACATAGACACCGAGCAGCCACAACACTACGTTCCGCCATGATAGATCATAACAACGCGCCACGGGGTCTGCCGCATGCAACGCAGGGACGCTGCCGCGAAATTCGAACGACGTGGCAGCCAATTCGTGCGTTAACGCGTCATGTGCGATGCCACGCGTTACCGTAATTAACATAAATTAATGAAACACCGAAAGCGATGGACTGAGACGAACGCCATGCTAGGACGATCGAGATCCTATCGAAGTTGTAGAATTAAAATCGATAGCTGTTCACTGATTCGATTGCGAGGCGTACGTACATGCGTACATGGCTACGACGATCGTCTTCACGTCGCATTCGCTTATTTCGCGCAGATGTCAATAAATATTACTCACTAATAATAACTTGATTGGTTATAAGATATAGGTTCAATTGTTCTGCCAAACGCTTCAAAACACTTTCTTTCTTTCTTTTTATTTGAAAGGGGAAGAAGGATGGAGAATGCTTTGACGCATTTGGAACGTCAACTCGACCGTGGCCAGGTAACTATTCGAAAGTGACGCCGTCGGTAATGCGGATGTCGATTCGATAGGAATCGACTGACTTTGGTGATTACGCGTGTCATAAATGCCGTATTTCGTCAGGTAGTTACTTCACATAAAATCACGTCTGCGAGTTTTTTTCTTCGATACTATACATTTACTATACGATGCATTTTCCTCAGTAGTGCAGACGGCGGTCTTGTGACATCAAGTTTAAAGATGGCCGAGCGATTCTCTCCTAGCGACGATTCTGAAATCCGAACCATCAATTAAATGTTAATATCAAAATATATTCGAGAGACGAGTTTCCGCAACCAATTTTTCTTCCACGTAACATGAAACGATATCCTCACCACTGGAAACAGAACGATAGAATCAATTAGACCATAAATATTTTCAAACTATGACGTTACGAATTAACGATTCGACATAGTTTGAAAAATGTGAATTGCCTTTCTTTGCGTTTGCCTCGCTCGATATGCGAATGGGATCTAGTATTCGATATAAAGTCGTAATCTTGATTCTGAACGCGATACACTAGCAGACTAGCTAATCATGCGTGATCATTTGCGTATCGGTGTCTTTGTATCATTTTGTAGTGTAACGGTAATCTTATAGAGACGTTATGCATATATAATACGTACGTAATGCTTGTGGAAAAATTGGAAAAGACAATGAAAATTAATAAGAAATAATATAAAAAATTACAGAAAACATATAACTAACAATTGGGTTTCGTAACAAACATCATACCTGATACACGTGTAATTACACGTACATCATGTACGATGATATTGGTTCGCGACAAACGTGATAATCGCATTAAAAAACAAACAAACTCTGATGACAACTCAATTGACACACAAACGCTATCATCTGATTGATCGATAAAATTTAACCGACAGTAGTGTCGGACACAGTTTTCTTCGTCCTATGTAGCATTACACTTTCACCTCGACTTATGATTGAACTGATAATTTTCTCACAAGTCTGTGAAGAATAATCTACGTTAAAGATAATCACGAGACAAGGTAAACGTAAACGTGTACAATGACAATTGTATTAGAATTATCTGATTAACTGGATTATAAACGTTTTCATTCCGAGACAAATAAAAACTTATGATAAAAATCCTAGTTTAACGTACAACTAGTCTGTTGCAGCCCTAAAAGTTTATTTTTTAATGAAAAATATATTTATATATGATCAGATTTCATGGAATAATAATTAGTGTTGCTTCGTGCTACACTCAGATACCCAAGTATTTATATGTGTGTACTTTGAGGTTTCAAATATCCGATTATCTTCATTATTGCACAAATGTTTATTTCAAAATAACCAAAGAAATATCCAGAGTTATAATGGAAAATTATATAAAATGAAATAATGAAGCAAAGTATATTATTTTGCATACAATCATTTGAATGATGTAATACTGTCATTGGAAGCAATTCTGTTGATATAGATAAGCTAGGGGACAATTTTTACATAGATATTGAGTATCTTATTATCAGTGAATCAATCAATTGAATTGTTAAACAAGTGTGCTCCGTATATTACTTGTGGCTTTCAATATCCAGGTACTTTGATATTGCCCACAGTTTTGAACGTTGAAGAGATATTCATGAATTTAAGTTAAGTACTGATTGGTATTTAGATATAGAAATATCTGGTCCATGTTCCCAGTGTATGTATTAATAAAAATAACAATTATTATTAACAAATTAAAAATATAAAACGATTCACTTAAATTGCTGATTCAGTTAAAGCTTTTATGTCCCTGCACTTTCCATATGTATGTACCTCTTCTGCATTTTATTTATTAATTACAATAATTACTTGTGTGTGTGTGTGTGTGTGTGTGTGTGTGTGTGTGTGTGTGTGTGTGTGTGTGAATAAATTTATAAGTGAAATTATTTTTACAAAAACAAAAACTTATATATTAATAAATATATGTAATATTATCAATGACAATTAATAATATAATTATTACATCATAATTGTTAGAAATGATTGTACCGTTTGTCATTAATAATTCATAATTGTATAATATTGCCTTAGTTTCGTGAAAGAATAAGAGAGAAGGGATGGCTTATTAATAATTCTTAATGTAGCTAAAATTGTACATAAGAAATTTGCCTATATTAAAGCTTAGGGACAAAATATTCAAATACATTTTTTATGTGGAAAGAATGTCGAATAAATTTCATAGATACAAGGAATACTTTCGCACGATTATAAAGAGAGAGAGAGAGAGAAGCAAGAAAAAATCTAGTTTATATACAGGTAAACTTGTTTGTAAATCCCAAAACTATAATTCCAACGGAGGAATAATTCCCCACGCTCCGTATTTATTCTGTACTCTGATAGCAGCTCACGGAAAGACACGAATCGTCATTTCTATAAAATCATTCTCCTATGATTGATTATGATTGTTGGTATTATAACTTCAATTTGTGATTTGAGTCTCAAGCTTTCAGTCTCAATTGTATTACTAAGTTTTGGATTTAACACTCGCCAGAGAATTCCTCACAGACGCACTCTCGTCCGCGCTTAATCCGTTGATTGACCGAGCGCGTCATTCGGCCAAAGTTCTCATGCCGATCGCAAAATCCAAATATTAGTTATTACATAAGTCCTCAATTATTGGCCGCTTGCGTTAATTGAGGCCGATCATTAACCAAGTTAAAGACTATTATGTTACATAATTTATCACACAATTTTATTTTCATTTATTCTGTCGCTGGCTGAGGTGAAAATTTCTGTAGCCTACGTCTGCGTAGCATTTCCTGTTCGCTGGAGGATTTCGTTTCGTATCCGTTGGATAAATCTTCGGTGCGGTTCGATTCGGTAGGTGTTCCTTCCGTGTCTTCCTTCGATGTACTCGGAGTAGGAAAATCTTCCTCAAATGTTCTCCGAGATAGGACAGCGCTGTCTGTTTTCGTTTCAGCCTGAGGAGGAGCTTCGCCGGTAACCCCGGCGCTTGCGTCTGTTGTATTGCTTGTGCTTGGTTGCGTCGTCGCCGACACGTCTGGCGTACTATTGATATCGTTCGTACTGTGCACGGGAATGCTGTAATTTTAAAGACGCTCATCGTTGCTTGGACAAGCATCAAGATACGTACTCGCGCAAAGTGTAGTTGCAATTACTCACTTAGCAGTTGCAGCCGCTGTTTGATACTGATTCATCATCGCGTTAGCTGCGTCTAATAGAAGCTGAATTCTTTGCAGGGTTTGTATCCTGGCTTGGACAGCCTGCCGCAAGTTTCCTTCCATTGCTCTAAGCTCCTCTTCGCTCAGTTCGGTCAAATTCGGTGGCGGCACGGGAATAGGTGGCAACGGTACTATTGTAGGGAACAGCGGTGGGAAAAGCGGTATGTTTCCAGTAGGTGGGATATTTTGAGGCGGCGGGCTATTTCCAACGTTACTCTGAGACTGCTGCTGCTGCTGCTGCTGCGGTGGTTGCTGCTGTTGTTGCTGCGGTTGCTGCTGTTGTTGGTGCGGCATGCCCGGCGCTGGTAAGCCAGCCCAGAATACCGGGAAATGGAACGGTGCTCCTGCGACAATTAATAATAGAAATTCGATTAGAGATGAGGATTGTTGTTCATACTTGAGCTTTGCCAAACGATGCAAAATCGTACCTATAGGATTGACACCAGGCGCTTGCGCAGGCTGAGGTACCTGTTGCCCCGGCTGGGGAGGATTGTGCTGTCTGGGTGCCGTGTTGCTCGGTGCGGGCCTCAGAATGTTCAAGCGGCAGGTTGGACACGTTTGTTGACGTTGAAACCAGGAACGCAAGCAAGCAGTGTGGAAAATGTGATTACATGGCAATTTCTTGCTTGCCGCAACCATCTCCTCCCTGTATCGGCGCGATGGCATCGTATATTGCATGACAAATGTTACTCAACAAGTTTTATTTTATTTGTCGACATACTTACCGGCATATAATGCAGACATTATCAGCAGCAGCTAATTCCTCAGTCGTCGCGTCCGGATAGAGGGTGTTCATGTTCCTGATGGCTCGCCGCGACATTACGATATCGTGAAATGCTTTCTTGAAGTCTCGCATCGTATAATACATGGGACGTAACGCGAACAGGGGCAATGTAAATAACTTAATCATTAAAGTCACGAAGGCGACATAGAGAATAACCTGGAAAAACATTGCTCACTTGAATTATGAATAATGGGAATTATGATACATGCGTGCAAGATTAATTACCTTTAACAAACCAATAATCAATTCTGTGTACAACAGAAAAACTGGCTTGTTATCCCATGGATTTTCACTTTGTAGGTCGATAGTGTGCAGTATGTATTTTACAGTGATATTGAAGACAACGGTTAGCAAAATCGCGTATTCAAAGCCAAACACAAGTTGTACGGAGGGGCCCTTAGTGGCCGTTGTGTTGTACGCGTAATGGATCATTGTTAAATTGATGGCGAATAAAAGACTCAGTAAGGTACCGACTCTGAGGTGGAACAACCATGTTATTACTGGACTTCTCTCCATCTGAAAACGAGAGACAAGTCAGATTAGGCATGTAAGGATAATTTCAGATAATTCTAAAGTATGACAAACATAAAAATATCAAAACTACGTAATCAACTACAATTTAACAAGTTGGATGACGTAACGCTCACATAATCAACGCGGTCCTCAGCGAGCCAGTGAAATGATTTTAAGAACAAGAGGAGAGTAAATAACGCTATGAACTTGGGGCTGAAGTCATCCCTGAACACTGTAAACGCCAGACACGTCTCCGTCACTGCGTACCACACTTTCTCCACCAAGTGCTGCAAACAACAAATAGCGTCGTGAGAGAAGGATCGACAGGAGAAACTCGAAGAGACAGAAGAAGAAACGAAAGATTACTTCGAGCTCGGCAGCGCGCAAGGTACCGAAGAAGATCTTCCGCAGGAAGGCGTTTATCATGAACGCAAGGATGAATCCTTGCGCGTAGATTACCTGAGGGCAAAGCAAAATACATATATGTAACTACGACAGGCTCGCTCGTTCGCTTCGCTGGCAGACTCCTCGGAAAGCCACGAAAAAACTCACGGTCATACTCGGGTTGGATTTGGTTATGTGGACAACGGTCGGGTAGAATTGTTTTCTTTGATAATAAGCGTTGCCAATAACGGCACACGTTAGCACGGTGCTTATCAGCATGATCCCGGCCTCCCTCATCTTCGTGCCGACCGTTTCCTCGTCAGCGCAGGGGCCGCGCTTCTCGGCGTGAAAAATCGCTGACAATTATCGCACGGAGAATTGCGGAGAATTTTGCGTTTTTGACGTGTTCGCGATCCCAACAGCTGTACAGTGCCGCACGAGTTGTTAACGTGGCGCTAATATCGTCGCGGTAATCTTCGAATCATCTAACTGCGGTGTTGTACGCACGCGATTCGTTTTCGGGAGAGCGGACTGTGCTTTCGGTGTTTACTCTTGCACGCCAAAAGTAACCGATACGGTGATACGTGACTCGTTGCAGCAGCGATGTTTCGAAATGACATTGCAAATGACATTGCTCCATTAATTATACAAATTACGTGAAAATAATAACCTTTTTACCGCGAGCGAAGGACAAGCGGTGTCACGTGATTGGTCACGCAAATGGTCGCTGCGTCGAACCACGTGGATCACGGGATCTGCTTCAGCGTATGCTGCAAATGTTTAAAAAAAAAAGCGGGAACGACGTTTTTTCATTGCAGAGAATAGAGGTAAATTAAGTAACGATTTAATCAGTTTCATGATAATAGGTACGTTCTACGATTTCACATGTTATAATAATTTGTATCGTGTGTGTATATATATATATATTAATGAACAATGAGAACGTAATGAGAATTGCGTGTAAATGAGAGATGTATGCGATGACTAGGTCTTAAAAATAATTCGCGTAACATTTTCATATCTTGTTCATTTCTTTTAAAAGTGAATTTCCTAAATCTTAGGAGAAAAATGTACCTCGTAGAAAAAATATCTTTGAATTTGCGATTTGTGTCTCGTCTACACGATACTATTCTCGTCATGGCATGTGATTTTAAACATTTATGCTTAAATTATCAGTTCCACGTGTAATATTGTATTCCTACAACTTTTTGTGTATATCCTGTTAATATACGTATTTAATATACAGCTCAAAATATTAGTTATAAAAATATATATGTATATATATAATGCATAAAGGGATTGTACTTTCTTAAAATAATACGAATATAAGAATAAGGCATAGGCGATAATTTAACATTGTACATCCGTGTGATTCGCATATCTGTCAAGTGTGCATACTGAGATTTCTCGTTTTCAAGATACTTTTAGGACTTTGATGCTTCGGGGTTCCCAACTGCGCCGTAGCTCTCAGTGGTGTTCTACGCGTGTCAACCGGTGGTCTACGCACTAGCTTGGAACTTTTTGGGGTCTTTACTGTCAACGGTCGCTTGATGTGTGGCGTTCTGCTGACGTCTGGTTTGTAAGGAGACGTGCTTGAACTTTCCAGCATCGCGCTGATAGGCACTTTTAGCGGCCAAGTTTTCGCAACAGTATTTTCCTTCCGATGACTCTCCGTGACATTGATCGCTCTGTCTTTCGCGAAAGTTTGACGTAAACTTGGATCCTTGGTCGAGAGCTTCCGATTTTGTAACTCCAATTTTTGTGCGGAACGGTAATCCGTTCGTTCTTCAAGTGGTTTTAATGACACGTCGTCTGCTGTCTGCGTCTTCATTTGTAGCGATGGAGACAGCGTTGCGTGACAATTTGTACTTTTCAGATCCTTATTGGATTGCTTTCGCGAGGCTTGCGTTCGCTTGTGAGACTGCTTGAAGCGTTCACCGTTCGCGTCCATTTCTCTAGCTATATTCGGTGAACGTTTATTCACGTTATCACGACAATGCTTCTTTCTCGATACGTTGTCGTGCGCAAACTCGGACGCCTTGCTTGTACATTCGTCAAACAATCTCGCTTGCGCTAGCACCATACCAGCATTCTGTGCTCGAAGTTTTGCGACCGACGCTCTACCAGTTTGCGGAACTGGCGTGTTCGTTCGAGTCGCTGATTTTAAATATTTATCCGCATCCTTCCAAGATACTTCTTTTAAGCACTCGGAAACGGTGTCATCCTTCTGTGAGTAATCATTATTTAACGCTATATTCTGATAACTGTTGCTCTTCTTCGAGTCATCGAGTTTTTTATCAAAGTAGGACGAATTGTCTACAAAGTCTTTTCCGTGGAAAGATGACGCTCTACGTACAAATGTGCTCGTACGATTATTCGTTAAACATGGATCTTTAAGTCCAAGATTCATGTCATTGCTGTTGTTTGAGATTTTACGTTGTTCCGAACGTGAAATCAACGCATTCATTTGATTGGGAGTAACATTATTATACCTTTCTGCAGAGTAGGTCTGCTCCTCGAAATATTTGCTAGAAAAGATTGATTGCTTTTCTACGGGACAAACATTTACTTGTCTTTCGAGTTGAATGCGATGTTGTAAGTTGAAGTCTGGTGAAATATGCCACGAGGCAGTTCGCCTAACGCGTTTGCTGTAATTAAAAATTTTTAATTATTTACACATAATGATAGTAGTTTGAGATGTTTACAAGCTAATAATATTTTGATTAAAATCATTTAAACTTTTCATCATAATATGATTATATATACTTTTATTATAGCAAAGAAAAATATAATGCAATTACCTTGCGACCTTCTCTTGCGAACGTCTCCTTAATATTCCAATTTTTCTTGCACTTGGGGACCTTATTATCTTCTGTTCTGCTGACCTTCTGATCTTTAATTCCTTGCTCAGTTTCTTCGCTAAATAATCGCTTGTCAGGGTACTTTCGATACTGGCCTCTTCTAGCGTCTTCTCGTACGCTGTTTGCACTTTATTCACCAAATGTGTAGTTATATCGTTCTTTTCGTCGTATATAGACTTAAATTCCTGCGAAATACGCGATTCGATTGCAGAAACTCGATTCTTTATATCTTCATATTCGCTTTTTGGAATTCTAACATAATCCTCTTCGCATTGATCTTCGCTTGATAAAGACACTCCATCGACATGGGGCAGGGATGCATTAAATTCTTCGAAATCGGTCTTCTTCTCCTCAGGCATCAGCAGGCACACGTTATCGCTTTCGTCCGCGCCGTTCAATTTCCTCGAATTTGTGCTCGCATTAATTTTATGCCATGGCTCGCCGCTTCTGCGATGATTTTTTACTTTCACCAGCAGGTCCTCCCACTCGCCACCGTCATCTGATAAATCTACAGTGGCGTCGGTAAACACGTCCTCAAATTCTTGCTGAAAGTTATTATTTGGCGATTCATATTTCATTGATCCGAAATGCAATATCCCATCGCTACATTTACGTATTTTACGTGCATCAAAAGAATTGCTTACTGAACTCCAACGTCTTTCGTTACACAGCTTGTAATTATTCGCAGACGAGTCTGATAAATCAGCATCCGTGTTCTTCTGAAAATATTTTGTCAATACTTTGCAGAATACCATTTCGTCGTTGTATACATTTTTTCAGATCACTATCGCTTTACATGAACCGCTGATATCTTATATTGATGTATAAAAGCAGCTGTACTCACTTGTTTATTCTTTGGTACAAATTTATCCAAACTCAGTCTCAATTTCTTTGACTTGTCCAGTTTATCAGCCATTCGCCTAAAACATGTGCGTGTACATATTGATTTCACGAATACATTTCATGTCATTTTATTTATTATGCCAAATTAGACGAAAATACGATATAAGAAAAAAAGGAAAATTTGTAAAAAATAAAATCCTGACTTGAGGAACATTTCATACTTTTTCTTTATACTCGAGGGATGCTCTCTCTCGATTACTTTCCGTTTCTTGGTAAATTTGTTTGAAGACACGTTTAACTGCACAGGAGGCTGTTGATGGCTGATGGTAGGTACATCATCCATACCTTTTCCAACCATTTTCTTTAAGCCATTGAACATTCCTGTGAAAAATATCATGTTGGATTATTGCTTGAATGTTATCAGCATATAATTCTTATTAATGTTCACAATAGACGTAAAACTGTTTTAAACATCGAATAAGGTAACGAGCACATTGCCAGACACATTTAGATTAAAATTGCGAGCGTTTGGATGTGGCTTACGCGTAAGACTTCCACTACGATGCTTCTTTTTTTTGGATTTTCCACGTAGTTGAAATGAATCGAATCCGTTGTCCGTGCTACCACTCGTTTCGACGGAAATACTTTGCGCAATGTGAGACGGTAGAATACCAATGTTCTCTGAATTCTCGATTAGAATCTGTAACAGATATTGTCTTTTATTATAACAGTGACACATTTGCTTATTGTTACATAATTTAGATATATTCTTAAAGAACACTACCTTGATAATGGATAAATGCATTTGCAATCTATTCTGCACAGCTGACATGGACGTATCTTGTAGAGGCATGATGTTCGGGCCGATAACTTTCGCCAAGTTTTCAATACTCATCTTGTTCTGCTTCTCGTACATGGAGACCTTCTTCAGGAATTCCATAAAAAAGGCCAAGGTGTTCAAGTGATACGGCGGTAACAGTACGCACGCCAACAACAATGCCTGTATTCGACAATTCTTTAAGAGCGCGCAGTGCACAAACAGATCATGATATGGATACGGAATCAACGGCTCCGGCAAGTTACGGAAGAAAGATTTCAAGCAGTTGGCAACGTCGATTGCGTGACTCTTTTCTCCCAAGCTGCCGCCGTTGTCCAGACGAGACATCAGTTCTTTTTGTCGCGCGTGAGAGCCAGCCTTCCTGAAGAGGCCTTCCTGCGCGATGTACTTCCCTAGGAAGGTCGACGCTTGGACCACGAACACGGGGACGTGGACTGTACCACCCGACGATAAATTCACAATGTCCAGGGCTTGGTAAAATAGGGGTGTCTTGAAGACTCTCTTGGAGACGTGCTTACACGACTCGGGCCTCTCGCTCTTAAGCATGCTCTTCTTGAAGCGATACTTGACGCCCAAGTTCCTGAGATCGTTGGCGACAATATGATACACCTTCTCTTTATGCAACACATCGTAGATCAACATGTTCGACGCAGCTCTCCAGTGCAATTACGCGAATTGCGCGATCGATCGCTCCAATGAGAAATTACGAGCAACACGAGTATCCCATAGTTTACATCGCTCAACATCCGTTTTCATATTGAATTTGACACTCCTCCAATGCTGCCAACGTCCCAGTAAAGAAAGTATATCGTCGCGTAACCAAAGAAAGCTTTTGATTGGTTGACGGCAACTTATTTTACTAAATTTTATCATTTTGTAATTCTCACTGTATTGCGAAAGGTACTGAATTTAGCCATTTTTCCCAGAAATTCCCCGTTCAAACTAATTAATAATCGAGCCAATAGACTGCTCTGAAAAAAGAATGACGGATGTCGAACTTCGAATCCGGTGACGATATCATTCGACTGTTTCATAACAAATAACTAATATAATATTATCACATGTTATTTGACGGAACGTTAGACACTTTGGGCAAGACACTCGTGTCGCACTTTTAATTGATTTTTATGTGCAGCGGGGCACGGTGGAAAATAGTGCGGGTATCCGAATTCGCTGCAGCGCTGTCCGTGCGATCCTTTGGTCCATGGTCGCGATCAACTTGAAGGAGCGTGAGTCTTCGCCACGGTCTGATATCGTCGAAGGTTGTATCTTCAGACGCGATCGACGAGAGTCTTGTCTGCTGATAAACCTGGAAGTAATTGTACGAGGCGATCGTGACATTTTGCGAGGAGGATCGTCCCTGGGAGTCGCCTGACGTTGCCTGGTGCTGGCTGCTTTACGGGGGTGTCGCACGACTTATCGTCGAATCGTGACGCGTTGTCGCAGGTCGAGGATCATTTTTCATGCCGGGCCGCTCGAGGTACTTGATAATCGATAAGAAAGCATGCGAACCGTGCGCGGATTCTCCGTGAGCCTCGCGTGGAAGAACTCGGCGCGCGAATGGCTACCCTCCTTGGTTAGAGGCGACCTGGACGCGCGCGCAAGGTTAGGTGGTCGTAATCAGCCATGAAGAGTCCCGCGACGTCCCAGCGTTTGAATGGGATCAACGCACATCCCGTTCCGTCGGGACAGGTCCTTCAGGCATCGAGCAGCTTAAAGTCTCGCTACAACGATGCCTCCAACAGTTTTCAGGTGATGAAGGTTACCGGACGCGAATCCGGTTATATCGCCGGCAATCTCGTGCCGAAGGTCGCCAAGCAGCAATTGGTCTCTTTGAACGGTGACTCGGTGCGTTGCGACAGCGTCAACGTCGACGAGGCATTGGCATGCGACGTGGCGCCAATACCGGCAGCAAAGACCAAGGCCCTGTGCGTACACATCAGAGAGAACAAATGGTACGATGCTGGTAACGTCGTGTCCGTGGGGGTAGCGGGAACTAGCCTGAATCATGCCCTGGAGAGCATGTCCCTGGCTTACAATCCTTCCACCAAGCAATTGTATTCCGTGCAGGAGACCAAGACACCTGGCGACACGCGGGTCGATTGTACTACTCCTCAATATTTGGAATCTCCACGTAACGGTAAGGAACGTTACTCCAATGTGAAACTTGATACGGATAAATACATGAAACTGGAAAATGTTAGCGCAAACAGCAGCCCAAGGAACAGTTTGCCACGGTCGTGCAGTAGCACGGTGTCTTCCCTCAGCGAGATATCACCCTCGGGAAGTTTTCTTGGATCCGACGAGCCGCACGTCGAGAGAAACGACAAGACACCCAAGCAACGTTGGGCACTGAATTCACTCTTCACCAAGAATGTGTTTTCATGGAAGAATAAGGATTCGCAACGGTCAACGCCTACTAGCAGTCCGTCAAGGAATGTCGACAAGGTAGGCGGTAGCACAGCCTTGATCCAACAGCCGAGACCAGCAAACTTGCCAGCGAAAAACCTGCTGGAGGAAGAACGTCATCGTAAGCAATACAGTGCTATTTTAGAAGCAGCAAGAAAAAGAGAATTGCGCGAAGAGAAAGAGCGTAGGCAGCAACGGGAATATCAATTGAAGGAGGAAGAGAGATTGGCCGAGGATTCCAACACGTGGAACACGTACGTTCTGCCCAAGTTCGAGAGTGTCAAGAACACGAGAAAAGTACGCGAGTTGTGGTGGCGTGGTTTACCGCCCAGTGTTCGTGGTAGGGTATGGAAATTAGCGATTCCGAATAACTTGAATGTAACGCCGCACCTCTATAATATCTGCTTGGACAGGGCGATGTCGAGCCCTAACAACGAGTCATTAGCCGCAATCAGATTAGACGTATCTCGTACCTTTCCTACCTTATGTGTCTTTCAGGAAGGTGGACCATTATCCGATAGCCTTCAGGGTATTTTGGCAGCGTATGCCGTATACAGACCGGATGTAGGCTACGTGCAAGGGATGAGTTTTGTGGGCGCTGTATTGTCGTTAAACATGGAACCACCTGACGCCTTTGCTTGCTTCGCGAATCTGCTGAATCATCCTTGCCATAGAGCCGCCTTTACATTGGACCAAAAGAGAATGAACACTTATTACAAAGTATACTCCAGTGCTCTTGCGCATAAGCTGCCAAAAGTCTTTTCTCATTTCACTGTAGCCGGACTGAGCCCAGACTTGTATCTGTTAGATTGGATGTACACTATATATGCCAAAGCAATGCCTCTCGATGTCGCGTGTAGGATCTGGGACGTATTTCTCAGAGACGGGGACGAGTTCCTTTTCAGAACGGCGCTGGGAGTGTTACATCTCTATCAAGAAGAGTTATTGAAAATGGACTTTGTACACGGTGCACAATTTCTAACTAGATTGCCAGAGAATCTACAGGCGGAATCTTTATTCGATAGTATTAGTCAGATGTCTACTACCGTTGGGACTACAACGTTCCAGCAAATGTTGCTTCAGTTCTCTTCATAATTTAGCCTGTACGGAGGCCGTAGCGAAATTGAATTTCAGCTATGATCTTTATTGTGATAAGAAAAATGGAGTCTTCTTGCAAAAAAACATTTTCTGAAATATAGAGAAAGAATCGCGAATGTTCTATTGATAGTATTAACTTTGCATCTTCGTTTAGTATTTTTCGAGATGCGACAAATCGATTTGCGGTATATCTTGAAAAATATTTTACGATAACTATTACAGCAAATATTATTTAGGTTGAAAGTTTAGCTCAATTCTACGTATTATCTCGTTTCTATTTTATTTTCCACCGATTCGTTATAAAATTTTTCGTAATTTATGATATTTAAATGAAATACTACTATTAATTAATATTGCTTCTCACATATCGACGTGTATAATGCTCTCTACATGCACAATTATATCTCAGCCTTCAGATATTGACCGATTCTTTAAATTTACGCTGAAAGCAATCTCTTCAAGACTGAAGGGAAATATATAATCGAATACGACATATTCATTATATACAACACAGGTATTATTCTCGTAAATATATGTAATCTCTCGCGAATAGAATTAGATGTGCCGAGATTGAAAAGAAGTCCTCGCTACAAAATAATCGCAATTGCTACTTGCAGCAACGTTCCGAATACGCTGATATTCAAGATATTATTGTCATAAGACGTCCTAACGGTATAGATAATTGAGATTACACGCCACAAGACATATTTCGTACGAAAATCCATACTGGCTTGTGCGAGAGAGCGAAGCTAAACTGGTGCAGACATAAATTAACGAATTTCTATAAGAAGATCTATTATAATTTACTAAAGATATTATATACGTCCGCCATATTTACTAAGACCGTACCACTTGTGTGACTGCGCTTTCAGTTTCTGTTGAGATATGATAAATTACGTTCTCGTGCAATTGGAGTTCTTCCCAGCGCGAATCAATGCGCGCTGCATGCATTATTTTGCTTCGTTATTTTTGGTCTTCGATAGTCACGGATAAGATATTAAGTATGATATTACTTACACTGTGAAACGTGTGATAAGAAGTCTCTTGTATACAACGCAATTTTACTAATCTCTACATTTTAAATCGGTATTTAGATGAATTTTTCGGATTATTTTCGGTGCTGTGTGGCTGAAGTATGTTCAGTTTTCAGATAGCGAGATCTTATCATGTCCCGTCTTTTGAGTGGCCTTCGTGATGAAGCTAGGATAAATTCGAGATTTAGAAATGTACGGACTTTGTACGCAATTACCGAACCTTATTCTAAGGAAGTAATCTCAAAAGTGTATTTTCATACGATTTAACTGCAATAAGCTTATTACGTGTGCTTGTTGCATACCGATCGGTTCGATACGGATATGCACGGAATGAAGGAATTTCCGTTCTCGACATCTTGGATGGACATGGTGCCATTGATTGATCAATCTCGAGGCTACCGTGATGGTCTCTCCAAGATGATAGACGCAAGCACATTGCAATAGCTTAGTATGTAGCATGGCTTGAGAGCTTAAAATTATACAGAAACATGTCATCATCCGCAGATATAAAATGATATTCAAATCCACGTATATCTCTTTTATAAATATGAGCAAGATGGCATAGCTAAAAGCGTCCGTGGAAATACTAGTCGCTGAGACATACACGTAATATGAGACACTTGCGGTGGCTCGTTAAATTCTCATTTATTTTTACGAGACGAGAGAGAGATTATCTGTCTATCTTGATTGTCATCATACGTTTTCCGTAATATTTTGCGTGGACCAGTGAGTACTTTGGTGGCACTGTATGCTTTACATCATATTATATATGACTCACGAATCAAGATGTGAGCAGCGCGAATACTTGCTTTTGAAACGCAAGTCGTAAGAGAATTGAGAGAGAGAGAGAGAGTAATATTCTAGTTTTTAATTGACAATACTCTCGTTCCATCCACTATTCCAAATTATTATCTAGCGAATCACACGAACAATAAGGAATAAGTTTGTACGATACATGTGTATAAAGAGCACAAATGAATGCATAATAGATATAATTAGCTTAGTACGCGACGAATTGAGTTACTTTGGAGATCTGGACGTGAAAGTACGTACATCTACGAATGTGTGTGTAGGTAGGTGAACGGTTGCGTTCGTGCACTTACGCGTGCTACAGATTTTTCCAGCAATATAAAGTGCTGATGTTCCCCAATCTTTGTACGCGCAGTGATTAATAAGGAAATATCGGCACTCAACGAAGTATTTTGATGCTCATGCGAGATTGAAACGAATAGAGATTTTTAAATTGAATATTAACGATTCATCGATATGGATGCGAAATTATATTATTTTATATTATTTCTTTTACTTTTCAATTTTATTTAAATGATATTTTTACCTGTAAGATTGTGATTTTCTTTAACATTGAGTCTGTGTTTTTATTGCAACAGCTTTATTTGTGCATCTGCCGAGTGATGCTTTATTTACCTCGTGATTGAATCGTGCATCTATTCGTATATTCCGTACATGTGGATATTTTGCAATTTTGGACGTAACGTAATTATTTTCGTAAAATGATTGATGATGGTAACGATGTTGTGCTGCCGACCGTATCGTGGTTGCAAGAGTTTTCACAATTAGCAGCACTATGTTACGACGAATTATACTGATGGCTTATGTAACTAATCGATAAAGTTATGTGTAATTCTTCGGTGGATGGTAATGGAATTGAAATACAAATCGGGATGTTTAATTGCGCAAAGATCTTATAATTTTGTCCGCCTTACCGAACATGTAATAATCATGACGAATATGTAATAATAGACACGATGTACTACAAACAGAAGTGCGTATGTATGTGTAATATGTAACCAATCACGTGTTCACGTCGCGTATGCTTGTATGTGTCGACTGCATTAAAATACTTGCAGGTATATCCGCAATTTGTTTATCGGATACGCAAGAAACGTTTGTATTGAATATATAAACGATTCTTAGTTTTCTCCCGACATCGATAATCGTATTAGAGAAAATTCATACTGTAAAATCTCTTTTTCAATAATTTGTAAAATAATCGTTTCGTCATCATCGCGAATATCTACGCTGTAGATGAAATTATCTCGCGTAAATGTGAATGTACCTACGTGTATTTTAGGCTTTCAACTTCTCTCCACGTGAGTTCGAAGATACGATGCCTAAGAGTTACTAAAATCGTGCGAGTGCAAACGTTGAGGAAAATTCTGTGCACAAACATGCATGCACCATGTGACACTTCTGTGTTCCTTGTCGTTAGTGCCTCGATAGAGGAACTCGTTGTATATTTTATACGCGTTTTATCGTGTACATTTACCCTAAGTGCAATATAATTGTAATATATATTTTTTAAAGAGTCGCTCCCAGTATTTATTTTGTCAGACGTACCTATTGGTAAACCTGTAAAGTATACATAGAGACGTTAGTACATTTAGAAGAAAAAAAATCTTGATATTTTTTAATACGAAATTCGAGGAGGACGACTTCCCTCCGCGGTGAGACGTGGATTTGCGAACCGGTTAGTTTACATTACGAATTTACAGATCCCCCCGTAGACGATTTTTCCGTAAAATGCACGTTACGTTATCACATGTGATGCACAACGACGTCTCTGACTATGCTTTTTATTACACGGACGATTACGGTACTGTGAGAACTTTATGTACGTGTAATCACACACGCTTGCTTCCTGATCCAATCGAGACACAAGGATTAACGATATATTTATCGCAATAGTGTAATGACCATTTTTATATCGTATAATGGACTACGAACAAGAGATTGAAAAGCATACTGATATACGCGTATAAGAAATATTGTAAATGATGCAACATATCTCTGGATGACATTTTTTTCCTATATAAATAAAAATTATCCTCTATGACGCATCGAGTTTCTGAATTTACCATATTTGCGTTCATATTATGTTAGCCAGTATCGATATGTGCGTTTACGTAATGCCAATAAATTTTTTGATGATGACATTCCGATCATTTCTAATACTGATTAAGATATACTATATTGAAATAATGACTGATTCGCGCCAAATCGATGTCACTCGCAAAACGTCGGGCGTTCATCGTAATCCGTTAAATGTCACGTACGATCGTTATTATTGTGCTTTCGGCAACTTGCTTCTACGATCGCACCAAGTAGCAGTTGAAGTTCTCTGCGTTTCGTTGCGTACCTCTCCCGTAGTAAATCGTATTAATTATATTTTTCATAATAATTCGCTTATTATAACGTGTGTAATATGTGTGACACTCCGTGATTAAATAACCTCTTCTAATTCGCTGTTTTATCCAGATTTTTAGTCCCAATATATATTATATATATTATATATATTTTAATTTAATATCAAATTAGTTTTTGATAAATCTCGAATCGCAATCAGTCATAAACGCGACGCAGCAATCGCACAATTGTCTTCAAATTGTCCGATATTTCTCGTGAATATTATCGTCGAAAAGAATCTCCGATGAGAAAATCTTGTAAATAATTTTCGTAAAATTTCAGACGTTTATTATTACCTGTTAAATGTTACGTATAATTCTTACTATTACGGTTAGCAATTTGCTTCTACGGTCGCACGGAGCAGCGATAAAAATTCTTTTCGTGTATTAATACGCGATATTTTCTTATCAAAACTTTCGTGATGTGCGCACGATTTTTGCTAGGCATGTACGTGTCATTAATTCGAAATAATTAAAAACAGCAGAAAATGAGGGAAAACCTTTAGCAAAACATGAAAAGATATTATCAGAGTCATTAGTCTTGTTCAAATGTTTTGCTTGATAAACGGCCGTACACTGGCGTCCTCTCAACCGTTTGCGGCTGAAATGTGAAGCAGATACGGATGATAATATAGGAGATGATAATTATTGAAATATCGAAATGTAATTGCTAGTATTATTAAATTAATGGCATAAATCGTAAGATATTTTTATTAATTATTATTATTATTCATATTTTTAGATATTAAAGATATCGAAAAATAACGTTTCACAAGAAATTCGCTTTAAGTCGAAAACATTTGCGTTAAATATCAATCGAAGTAGAAATGAATTTCTATATATTACAAAACACATTTAAATAATGTTCAACAATCAAAATATGACGATATACATGTAATTACAACAAATTCGGTAATCTCGAGATCGGGAAAGTACACGTGCAGATATACGGCAATTGTTATGCGTTGCATTTATTTTTCGTACAACTAATCACATTTATTACACCACAATACACGACGGTACACTTAATAATTTAATCGGGTCTAAGTGATAATCGTGGTACAGTAGCGATCGATTAATACGGCGGAGGTATAAATAACATATACTCTTATTGGCGAGACATCGCGTACAACTCTACGATATACTTGTCATCCGTGAATTTCGATTAAGACTCGCGTTTCCTCCGAGCACGACGAGTCTCGGGAGAACTCGCGTGTAACACGCTTTTAGTCGTGCGATGAAATTCTTTTGTTACATCGAATTACGTACAGGGGCGTGGATAAGTTGCCCGTTAACGTTACACCATGTCGTATCGTTTACAGTCGGGGATTAAAATCAATGAGCATCTGTTTTTAAGTCGCGCGATTCTAACGATATTCTTATCTCCGTCCTTCTATTCTCAGTCGTAAATGTAATCGGTGATCGACGATATGTGCGTATATTTCAGTCAAAAAGATATGATTGATTGTCAGAAAAGCGTTAACTCATTCAAAGATTAAATCCTCTTCTCGAATTAAAAAACTGTTCTCCGTACTAAAGATTCTCTCTTTTATGGACGCGACGATTGATGATGGTCGATATTGTTTATTCATGATGAATCCGCATGTTATTCTAATCACTCGAACGCTCGCGAGGTTTTCCTTAACCCCCGACTGTACGTGTTACTTGCGGATAGATGATATAGTCTTTCAATCTTAATCTAAAGCTATCTTAAGTTGATACATTTTATACATGTAATTATAGCGCAGATGACGGAGACGATGGATCCTATCACGGATCTTGTCGCGGTTACTAATAAAATGATCTAATGAGACGAGCAATGCGATGAGAGTGATCAATAACAAAATTTCATTTCGTATACACTTGCACTGTACTTGCGAGTACATAAAACAATACAACGTGCAATGAAGGCAACTGTGAATCATCTCGAGTGCGCGTGTGAAAAAATCCCGACACGAAACTCGGAATGCGAAAGTTCAGTCGCGCAGGTTCAATCGCTTGCGATCTTTTATTTCAGAACGCGGCAACGTCCAGCGCGTAGATCGTCGGATCGAGATCGATCGTCTCCGTGGTATCATGGGCTCGCAACGACGTGAACGTCCGCCGTCCATCCGTGATGTTATCGTCGGAATCGCTCCAACGGACGTCAGCCATCGTTAAAATCGTAAGTACGTACGTACATTGTCAACTACGGCACGTACGAAAGAGCGTACGACTGTTTTCTCCCCATGGCACTCTTTGCGACGCTTCCGCGTGTGATCAGCGCGACTATAATATCTGCGCGATTTTCCTTTTTCTGTATTTAATGTATTTGTGTATGGCATGCTTTTCTTTCTTAATCAAAAATTGCTCCTATTCCCAGTGTTGTTGGATACTCTAAAATGAATATCGAGCGCGAGAGAATACTAAATAGCGAGTATTGCTGGAAGCACGTTGCATAATTTGTATCGCGTTGATGGAATTAGAACCCCGTTCGTCGCACTGAGGCTCGGCGACAATGCGCACACGTTGCGCGTCTCGATTGGCGCGTAATCGAGTGATGTCGGCGCTATCGCCGCGCTGATCCGACACGAGCGTCGATAATTGTCGGTTCCTCCTCGAACGTGACACGTGCACGAACCATTCTCCTCCTCGTTCCGATCATTTCCGCGCTTCTTCCGATCGTCAAAAAATCCGAGAGGAAGGAACGGAGTTTTCAATCTCCATCGAAACGGAGGATTCGGCAGAATTTAGGAACTTTGCTCGTAAAAAGTCGCGATGCCTAAAGAATAACTCATGGATTGATCGCAATCGTACAACAGCGTGCTCGCAGTTGTACGTATTTCGCATCGTGGCGCATAACGGTCTACAATAGCCCGCGCTGATTACTACGATGTAATACTACACTTTGTAGCGCAGACAACGCTCCCATTTCTTTTGGAGGATCAAAGTAGTCTCTCTCGAAGTTTCCCTTACCGAACGACGCAGCACGTGGTCGCGCCACGTACACGGACGAACGTTTCTACAGATTATTTGATTACCTCTAAATAATACGCTTCTGCCGTTCGGTCGTCGGATCTTCGCGAAACCCTTTTACTGTCGCGAGAAAGACTCAGCTCTGGAAGAATAGTCGCGCTACCGTTCTTTCGCGTGCTCTTCATGTGATATCGGACGCCTTTGAAAGTGGGACGTAACGGGCGGTTTGAATCGTCGATTACATCAGATGACATGAAAAAAGAAGACTATCGTGCGGCTCAACGCTTTTTTCTTCGTATGCCGCTTGTAGTGCAATTGTATCTATGATTAACCGCCGTCCCCGCCGGTGGCCTGGTGGAATCCATGACGCAAACGATCCGAATATACCAGCTAGAAAAGGATCTTAATAATTTATAATGTACAAGAAAATCTACATTCAACGAACGCGTGTGATATTTCTATATGAGTACGGTCGACGCGCGATGATCGAGCGAGCGAAGAATAAATAAATTAAAACGGAAGCCGCGATAGAGAGGGAGGGAGGGGAGGAGTTTTACGCAATTTCCAATCGAGTGGTCCGCCTAGCCGAGAAACGACGCGCGATGCAACGCTCCTGTTCATGCCCGTGCATTAGGGCAAAAATCGTAGAAAACATTTGTGGATGCTCTTGTGCGTGTTGTCACGAGCGATCGTCCGACGAAGGCACCGCGCCATTCAAGTTCCGCTCACCGGAACATCGAACCGATTGAGCGAGCGACTCGCGAGATGCACGGTGATATTATTTTCGATCGAGCGAGACACGCGTGTCCTCTCAGCGAGTGCCATGCGTTCCAATTTTAGCTCGGCGCACGCTGAAGGAAGCGTTCAGGCCGAGCAAATCATCCGCACGTCTCGAATGAATCAATGTCTGTATTGTGCACAGAATGCTTTACGCTTTAACGTGATTGCTGAGATCTCTGTTCACGCGCATCCAACTCGAACAATTTTTGCTGTACCTGAGTGCAATTTATAAGCGCTCTCGCTGCTGTATTGGTTTGTACGAATCTTAAGTAGTATTCGCTTGGGTATGAAGGAGCTCGACAAAGAGCTAAATGAAGCAACAAATATCACGTGTCTGAAGGAGATCTTTCGACTTGGCAAACGTTTGCTCGGCAATCGATAGGATCGAACGAAAACGCGGTCATTTTCTCTGTGTTGGAAGAATACTATCAAAATTGACTTTTCATGCTGCTTTTTATTTAGAGATGTTTCAAAGAGATCGAGATTGACTGTTTTGACAAAGATTAAGAGCTGTGAAGTGACAAACGCTTAAAAATTAAGCTTTCTTTCTTTTACGGGAAATCTACAAAAATCGAATCGAATTTTAGAAATAATTTGACAATTGTAAATGTGGTTGAGAATTAAATATCAAACTGTTTGATACTGAAACGATAAATTTGCAACAAGTAACGATTTTTCTCTCTCGAGTTTTGCTCGAGAAAGATCTTCAAAATGATTAAAGAGAACATACATAGCTTACTATCTGAAATACTCTGTACCGGCAGTGTTCAATGTCGGATAACTGAGGGTCACGTTAACTTTCTAGCAAGGCGATCGAAACGATAACGCTTCTCAGATTCCAGCGTGATACACCTTTAATGATAATACATAACGGTTAAATATATTTCGCATGCCTCAATGTATCTTCTCTCATCTGTTCCTGCCTCATATCCGTTTTCGTTTCGTTTGATTCTCGCGCTGTTTCCCTCTCACGCCCACTTTCTCCGAGTGCGCTCTGAGACAAGGCGGCCGCGAATAAGTCAGATTTGAAGTGGCTAGACGTCGTACACGTACGTACGCGTTTCGCGCTTGTCTACTTGAGACCAGAGCCTTTTAGTACCAACGACGATACGAGCCCTCCAAGTGTTGGACGCAGTTGAATCATGCTTCCGTAGCAGGTGTGTCGCGGTTTTCTCAGGCACGTGTACCTTCACCGCGCCATTACTATTCAGTGACGTCAAAATATATGCGCCGTGATGCATAATTCTCGGTTATTACATTCATTCTTGATATTTTGTGTATATAATACGTTTAAAACTATTTTCACACGAAAGAGAAAGGGCAAAATCAATTATCAAATAATAGAATAATAAGATAAAAGTAGCATTAAAAGGAAGAAAGCGAACGTTTCAAATTACCGACTTCGTTTTCATTTGTAAGAGCAAAATAAATGACGGTCGACAGGATTAAAGACATGGTGCATCAACGACGCATACGATTTCGGAGATTGATTTCGCTTTACCGAATCTATTAAGCTTTAATGACCGTACCTTCCGTAATATAGATGCGTTAACGCACCGTCCGTGTATATCGCATTCGCGTCATATCGCGTACGATCCATACACGTACGCTTTTTCTATCTAGCAAATTGATGTTGATCGATATGAATTACGGTCCAAGTTATCGGAGAAACGCGTTTTGAAAAAGCTTGCCTGTTTTACGTGTCATACGGTACCACGTTCGGTAAGGCGGACATGTGTGCTCGTCGTTTGCGACGATCGTCTTAAAGCGAATTCCGCCGACTTGCATCTCCCATAGATTACGAACGCTTGCCAAACATTCGGACGAGTCTCGAACATTTTTTTTCAACGAAAAAACAGATTTTTCAGTCGAAAGATCTCTGTGCAGGCACGCGCGTATACAATTATACGCGATGATGCGTACGGACATTGTCGAGATACATTAACGTGTGTTCAGCAGTTATCGATCGCTTGTGGAATCAACTTAATAGCGCAATGTTCTCGCAATCCGCGCGTCGCCCGCGTCATTTCTGTGCGGCGAACGCTGCTCCCCTCCTTCCTCGTTGCCTTCGACGTACGGTCGTCGACGAGTACCGCGCGCAAAACAAAATCGGCACCCCGATATCGGTATTCGCGGCCGGGAAATCAAGATGTGTATGCGGGTTCCTACGAACACGGCTTGGGAGGGGATCAATTTCTCTCTCTCTTTTTCTTTCTTACTCTCTTTCACACACACGTACGCACGCACATCCTCTCTCTTTCAATCTCTTGTTTTCTCGCTTTCGGTCTCCGTCTTTCTTTCTTCCTTGCTTTTTCGTCTCCTTTCTATCTTGCTTTCTATCCCTTCTTCCTCTCTTTCCGCGACGTACGAGCACCTCAATGGCACGATCTCGCCCTCCGCTGGAAACGGCGCATTCGGCGATGCCATTCGTCGCGCCACTCGATGACGATCGACCTCTGCGTCACCGTGAGCCCACCTTGACCACCACCGTCGTTCTCTTGGCCAAGGATCAAGTACGACCTGCGAACGTAACAGGGCCGTTGTGAGTACGTGAATCGCGATTGCCGCACCGCAGTTTTGCCTTCAGAATCTGACAGGCGGTTCGCGGTCGTTGTAGCCGTGTCAGTTTTCAGATTATCAGAGCTGTCCTGTTAGAAACCCTAGACCGCCAGGCTTGATTTCCAAGCCGAGCGAATAATCAGAAATTACGCAAAATGGGTCTAGGATATATTTGAAGGATGGCAAGATAGAATATATTTCACAATGTCTTTGAAGAACGCTACATATTACGTGGATATTAGGAACAGTGTGTAACGAGATTTGCAATTAATTGTGTAAGTTTGCAAAACTTTGAGCCTGAAAACTCGTCGTTTAGATACAAGAATAAAATTTCAAGATTTCAAAATATCAAAAGTCAAATCAGCAGGAGTTCTTTCAAAAAGACAAATCTTCTAAAATCAGTCTTATTAATAAGGCTTTTTCTATGAAGAATGATGATGAGATACTTACTTATTGGGCTTGATTTTCGGGCATCTGCAAGCCAGATCAGACGAATGAACGTAGAGAGATATGTCGCCACGTCGGATCCTCGAAGAAGGGTTTTTCTTGTAGATAAAATCGATGTTCAGAGTGAATCGGATCCAGGATGTGCCTGATACGCTTGTGCCGGCCTGCGAACCGTCGCTTTTCTTGTGTCTGTCTGTTATTCTGCCCAGAATAGCTACGATACAAAAGAACGTATTAAATATTTCAAACGTATAATCTCACTAAGTTATATTATATGGAGAGTGGATCAATAATTATTGTCTCAAAATATTTCTGAAACGATGTAGATAGAGAGATGTAGGTAGACGCGAAAGCATGACTCGAACATCGAATAAATAATATTGTTTCTTTTCCAATAAAGTGACACACGCGTACGTTTTATGAATTTAATAATCCTTTACTAAATTTTTGTATCGCTGCATTTTTGACAGGACAATTTTTCTCGTGCCAAATCTTAAGTGGATATAATTGTAGAATCGATTTTTTACGTATTTACGTTGCAACCAGAATACGTATCGAACGTATAATAATTAGCCTTTAACGCACGTGTTCCTTACGTTCAAAGGACGTCTGGGTCCTTTTGAATCGACGTTCAGACCGTAGAATCGAATGGGCAGTTGTGGTCCGGGTAACAGACCTTTCTCTTCTGTTACGATCGTACCATCGATTCTATCGTCCTCAGGACAGGGATACTATTAGCCTTTCGCCAAGGAGGACTAGGGTCATGCGAAACGATTCAGCGTTGAGTTGCATTCGATCGAACCATTCATTACTCGACGTCGGTGTTACGAGTTTATACGCCGTCGTGCTTGACCCTGGAGTTTGCTATTCGAATCATGGGGCCGCGTTGTTCCTCACGTCGTATTCCTGAGAGTTTTCATTCCTCGCGGGACAGGATCAGGATAGCGGAATATATAACGGAAGCACGTATTTACTCTGACAGTTTTGTAGCGAAGCGAGATTTCTCGCGGTTCGTATTGTTGAGTTATTATCCTGGATAACAAATCCATAATGATGTATGCGGGAGAAAAATATTTTTGCTACGCATAAAAGAATGTTGATTATTTTCAAAAGTATAACGATTCTCTTTACGTTACCGGAATATCTGTTTTCTTATTTCTTTCATTCTTCCATTTTTGTTGCGGAATTGCGTAAGATCATGATTTTCTCTTCGATGAATTTTACAAGGCAAATGCCGAGACAGCGTGAGAGGATTTGCTTTGCACATTCTCCATGGCTTACGAAATCTCTTTTTGTGCATCCTTTAGTCCTCGTCAGAGAAATACGTGGAGGCACGCGTGGCGGCGTTGGGAATGGTGTGCGGATGCGCCACTGTTCTCGATCGGTTTCGCCTTTGCGCTGGGACGCGCGCGCAGTCGTTTCGTCCGCTGTTCCAAGTCGGAGACAGCTAAGTGCAGACCTGTTGAAGATTTATCTGCGCTGAATCAAGCGGACGGACAGGAGAGAGTCGAGGCTGCCGCCCGGCCGAACCCGCGCCGGACCGCGGCTCAAAGGCATACCATTCTATTATTGAAAGCCCCGGCACCGTTAAAACGCGAGCCTTATTCGCCGACAGCTACCATTGGCCGTACGCAAACAACCCTGTCTCCTCTCTTCCGTTCTCCACAATGATGGATTTAACAACTTTGAAATTTGAGTGTTGGAAATCCCTTTGTGAGAAAATGTTCTTGATCCTTTAGCGATGAATGATTATTTCATTAATTATTAATGTCCTCCTAATGACCGTTGTAACTATTAATATGGATTTTTTATTTCGCTTATGGTTTACTGATATACATTCAAGATGGTCTAACGAATAGATCGAAACGTTTGTTGAACTCTAGGCAATATAAAAAATAATTATATCAACAACTCAGAACTTCTCGGAAAAAGAAACAATGTCTAAGGGCTAAAATTTTTCATCTATTAATTTAACGAATTTTAAATCATCGAGAACTCTAGGCATTATTAATATTGAAAAATAAAATAGTGCCCGCCCGTGTTGTACTAGTTTGTAATTAAATAATAGTAAATGTGAGATACGGACTATTTAACTGAAGCTGTTAATTTGCACGATTGTTGCAGAAACATGTGAACTATAATAGAATAACATTCTTTGTGAATAGATATTTTCCTGTAGATCAAAATCTGTTTTCGTTTGGTCTAATGCTTTACTTTTCAATTTTTTGCTGGGCTTTTTAAAGAGTGAAATTTGCCATTGTCCTTCCTTTACTCTCTCCGGGTTTCTCTTTTTTTCATGTTGCTCTCTGTCCGTACGTTTATGTGCTCGATTTTTTCGAGGACTTTTGATACAGAGCGGGAGAACGGCATGAATCGTTCGGTTTCGTCTACACCCTCCACGCGTTACTGGGGCGGGTACACATCTATCCCAGAATAAAAGCCGAAACAATTCCAGTGGCTTTGTGTCGTGCAATGTTTTCCCGCAATGGTCGGCTGGCGGGCCAAAAAATCGACGACTGTCTATATATAGTATCATCGTGTTTATGTCCGTTTGTATCCGTTTTCGTTTAGCTCGCCGTGATATAATGATATCGGATTTAACTATTATCTGTGAGAAAAACAAGGGTATATTGATGCAGGAGTCTAACAATGAGACTGTTTATATTCATTCTATTTTTCAATCGATTCTTTGTCTTGTTTTTATATATTCCGCTATAAATATATATATATGTAGATAGAGCAATGTGTTAATTATAGAGACCCCAAAAATCGTAACGGCGAAAGGGATTTACGCGCGATGATTGGTTTCCTACGGATTTCGCTATATCAGGGTTGAGCGCGATTAATACGTGGCGTTCTTCGTCCACGACATTGTTTGGCTTGGCGACACTTACCGTAGTCTCTTTTGCAGTACTTGTTGAGATTTAGCCTCTTCGTGCTGGCGCGGCACTTTCCGCACTGATCTGCAACAAAACAAAGTAGAAGACAAATTACGCCGCTCTCTCAGTGGCTTAATCAATTTATGGCGGTGCGGGTTAAACCGCGTAGTTAATTCCCTCGTGCGCGGACGTCTGCGAACGAGGAAACGCGTCGTTAGCAGAGCGTTCTTTAAATTACGTGCAGAATACGATTCGGTCGGGTCGAGCAATTGTTGCAATTGATCCTTGTGCAGAGGTTATCGAAACGATTAAACGACCATGTTACTATAATCGTCTGTATGGCGCATCGTGCAGTGTGTAATAAATAAGTAACGTCGTTATCTAAAAGTGTCTGATTAAGACCATTACGGTCAAGGATTTTAAATCAATAAAAGAAGCAGACACGATTAAGCGCGAGATTAATATAGATATGCATCTCGCTGCAAGCTAGATTTATACATAATTGTAATGCGATTTCATGTAAAGAGAGATTTGACATAAAAATTTTTATTTTAGAATTACCTATAGAATTTAATTTAGAATTACTAATAATTTAGAAAGCCCTACTTAGCTTGTTAAAAACTGCAAGACTAAAGGTACCTCTCCTACCTAAACAATAATTTTTGCCGAGAAAAAATCGGCTCCGAGTTGATCCGAGAATTCATAGACGAAAGGTAGTTCATTCACGTCCATTCCCTAGTATGCCTCGTGTAATAACGGCTACACGCATACGCGGCCTGATGGGCCCGGTCATGACGTCACGGACGGGGAGCCTTCGACCTCGTGTCGCGTACATATCGCTGACACTTGGGTTACTTCAGCTCGTCTCGCACTTGACACGGCCCATTATCATCCACCGGCGTATCCATCTATTATCTAGCCGCGACTATCCATCCATTATACCCCGTACGGTCAGCGCGTCCCCGAAGCACCGCGTCTCGCAGCCGTTCAATTAATTCCCCGAGCAGTATGTTATAGTTCGCCCGTTCGCTGGAGATGAGACTGGGCGTCGTGACGCGAGTTTCGTGACGCGAGTTTCGGGACGCTCGTCTCAAATGTAGAAGCCGGAAGGGCGTGGTGACCATTCGTTAATGTTGAAAAAAGAATCGGGAGTTGAATCTTGCGAAAATTGCTGTTTGCGCGTCGCGGGGTGCGTTGCAACGTGCAGGAAGTTGGCGCGAGAAACCTGTGGTCCCGGCCAAATATTTAAAGCCGACGGGGTAGGCCGCGGGAGAAATATTTGTTTTCCGATACGAGAGCAACCAGTTCGCGCGCTCTCTCTCTCTCTCGCTCGCTCGTGTGTATGCGCGACGCTGGTATTTTACGACTTCGAGCGCCGTGCATCCGACCCGCGAGAATGGACGGTGGACGGCAAATAACACAGCAAAAAGCGAACGTTTGGGAGCGGAGACGCTGTTTTCAGACTGGATAACACGCGCGCGAGTGTCTGGGATCCTTTACGTTCCAGGCGCGTTTAGCGTAGGGTGGATAAGTAGATAGGCGCATCAGTAGTAAGTGAACATTTATATCGCCGATATACATGATTACTGCTTTTTTATTTTTGTAATCGCGTTAAAATATTATAATATATAAGTCAACTTTTCTAAAGCTAGAATTAATATGTAATTATGATACACGATTTCGTATATTTATATTCCTGATGCATGTACATCGAAAGTTTACTTAATCATTAGTTTTTTATTTATTAGGAATTGATCGAGCGAATGTTAAGAAAGTTTCAACCGGTGATAAAATTGTTTCATATGCACACAATTACTTTATCTTGAGCGCGCGTGTACGCGATTCTGGATCTTTGGTTTGGCTTCTGGAGAAAAAGAGAAAATTTGGAATTTGTGTCTTCCCGTTCCTTAAATACGGATTCGCACTGGTCCGTATACACGCGCGTGTTCGTGATTCGCATACCACCCTGATCGCGTGCGAGAGCGGTCCGTGTCGATCCCGTAATTATGGTTAGACGCCTCCGAGGAAACTCTTTAATCTTTTTCTCGCGGCTGACGCTCGTTTTAACACTCGGTGGTTAGAGGTTTAGCGGTTACGCACTGTCGAAGCCGGGAAAGGTACACACGCCCTCCTTATTTATCTCGTTCTTACCGCGATAATTCTACTTCTGCCGATCTCTACCTCCGGGCTGTTCGGTAACTTAATTCCAATTATTAGCGGTGATTTCTCGCGCCCTGTGAAAAATCGAATACATCCGATATTCCAGAGGAATAAAATTAAAAAATAGAACGGATTGATTAGCGGGTGCGATTGTATGCGTGAAAACATATATAAATGTACATGAAATTAATTCGCTCGCGGCTGCTCGTTCAAATTGGGATAATTGGATCCTTTTGAGATTTAACAACGGAAAAAACCTGGAAATGTAATTTCGATTCATTCGTTGTTACGTGGTAGTACTGCGTACAGTAATTAAGGGAAACAATTATGTGAAATTGCGATATAAGGGATCGGGGATAATAATTTCAAATCTTCGTTGAATTGAATTAAAAGTTAAAATAAAGGCTATTCGAAGTAATTCAATATCTCATTATTAAAGTCCAACCAGTAAAATCCTGTAATCCTCGATATTAAATATCTTCGTAATTAAATCACGCTTACATTTTCCAGAAGCCTGGACTTTGGATTTGTTAAATTATTAAAATATTTTTTAATAGTGCATAGGTATTGCATTTATTTTGAAACTGAATTTCCGTTCCACGACAAAGTTTTACATAATAAATCTGACCACAGTTGATATTTCGTCTAATTCAGTCAGCATACACATTGTTTTGAATTTATTAAAGTATTTATAGATTTATTCTTTCTTTTGCTTTAGAAACGATTTTATTGTGCGATTTGCTTTATTTTTCATGAAGGGTCGAAGCGTGTACGCTATTTCGTTCGAATTGTTCCGAAACTGCAACGACTTTTAAATACCAGTGGCTTTAAAACCAGAAGAATTACGGAACGTGAAATGTAATTCCAGCTTACAGAAAAGCGTAGGAAAATAAAAGCGAGCTCTCTCGATTATTCAACGACATGTAAACGCACGGAATCGGAAAATGAATAAGAGTATTAATAATTATAAATTATCCCGTTACTAAACTTTCTCTCTCTCTTCAACAACGACTTATAATCAGCCGCGTACAATTGTGCACGATGCTGTTTCGAATTAATGATGTGCGCCGTACTGCAAGTGCCAGACTAACAAATGCTTGTACACGTGTAAGCTCCCCTAAATGCATCGGTAAATAATCGCACGCGTGGATGCGTAAAAGGGAGACATATGCGCGCCTGTCGTCTTTGGGGGATTTTCAGATAACGTTGTAATGTAACGAAAAGGAAAAGTCTCATATATAGACGACGAGGAATAAAATACGGCGTCGCGCGTCCGCGAGTAAACAAGAAGATCCTGATTTATAAATCAGCATTTCATATAATGTCACATCGCGTCAGTGCGTTCTCGTGTCGTAGCGTATTTTTTTCATTCTATCTTACGTAGCCTTTGCCTCACCCTTAATACTCCCTTCGTCACGTGTGGTTCGTTCCCTGTATTTTATTATATTTCGGCACGAAGAAAGACGTGCTTCCGGCGCGGCGTGCAGGATAGCGCGTACACGCGCGTTACGTTCGCGCCATTCACAAGCGCGTCCCTTAAACGAGCCGCCATTCATCCTGGTCCATTCATCGGTCCACAACGACGAGCGTGGTGACGGTCGGAAGTCGCGCGATTTAGACGCTGATATTCGCGCATGTAATCCGCTTAGATCCAATCGGTAGAGGCATCGTTAACACTAGGCGTCCGATCGGTCTTTCTTTGTGCCTTAATCGTCGTCAATTTGTAACCGCGCGAAATCGCTGGTTGATGCCACAAAGAGCGTCTATTTAGGATCCCGAAACTGCTATAGAATTAGACGAATGTCGAGTAGATTATTTTTATGATTACCTTTTCACGTGTTCTACTAAACAGGTATATTAAATTATTTAAAGGAGCATTTGGAGAAATAATTTGATTTAATGGAATCGGTGAAAGAATTCTTTTTTCGTGTGTCATCTGTCGTAATATGTATATTGTATCCTCGAATTTATTTATATACGTAGCACGCTTAATTTTCACAATCTCGCAATATGAGCCCATTCGTTAATTCGAGACTGACGCCTCGGCATCCGCTCTCTGGCCGGGATAAATTCTGCAAGTTATTTTAACCTTGACTACGCGCGTATTTTTAGTCTCCCATATTCTGAGCGCATTAATCGCTACTAGGAACGATTACGCAAAGTGACGGAGAATTTTATCACACTTGCTTTTATCCATCTGACCTAATACTATTTCCGTTTTACGAAAGCCATGTTGCTGTCGACGTCTCTTGTTAAACATAAAACATTGGAGAGACGTAGAAATTTATTCGTCAAGCTTCAGTATCGGAACCCATGAAAGTTTCACGCAAAATTTGATTACTGCTTGGAATCTTTACTCCAACAAATTGGATTTAAATGTTGTCTATCCTATCTGAATATTGAAGAAAGTGCGTTTCCTGCTCCGGCTTAATCTTGTGCCCATGCTGTGCGGATTCTTTCCAGACGACGCCGTTCCTAACGGCGGACGTAGATTAATCTTCCGCAACGCGGCGGTGTTTTCCTTGGCAGAGGGGTCATGCTGCGTGCACAGAAACGCATGCTCAAGGTTTAAAGACAAATTTCGTAAATTCCTGCCGTAGTCGTGGCATTTTTAAAACTATTCAAGAAAAACACTAACGCGGCGCGGTTCCTCAGGTGGTATGAACTGAAACGAAATTGGATTTTGATAAATCTGTCCGCGGTATGTGAAGCGCTCAATGCAACAATTACCTAATTCTAAAATGGTTCTTAGAAAGATAAAGTTAAATAATTGTCTAACTTTCAATTTTTTAAATTCAAGTGATTGTCATGTCTGATAATAAATTTCTCTTATTTTTAGAAAGTAAAAATAATTTCGGTTTGCCAAGATTTCATTTATCCTGTTCTTTAAAGTAATAAAAATATAACGAGACTCATCTCGTGACACGTCGTGCACCAAATAAGCCGCAACATTTGCGCGAGTATGATGCGGCTGATTCCCGCGTATTTTACGCTCAACGTGGCCGAACATGCGTAGGCGTTCGGTGCTATCTACGCGAGATGTGTACCGACGTTTCGTCAAGTAAATCCAAAGTTCGCGAGGAAAGATTTCCTGGAAGCCATCGGATAAGAGAGGAAAGGAGGTTGGTAAAGGAGATGAGAGAAAGACAGGGAAAAAGAGACAGAGCCAAGCCAGATGCGGCGGGCGCATTTTCTCACTCGCCTCATTTAGGCATTCGCGGAATAATGAGATTATATTGCAGCAGCCAGTCCAAAGTAAATTGTAAGTGCAGGTCGCTGCTACGGAAACTGGGACGCGCGTGTGCAATATACTCGCTCGTGGAATATTTTAACATCTTTATTCGAGACGAAGTGCAGGAAAGGACTGTTGCGAGAAACGGCGAGATTAAACTGAGAAAAAGTACGTGTAACATACGCGCGAATACGCCGTTTTATAATTCAACTGGCTTTTGGCGAAGCTTCGCGTGCACCTTCTTTTTGCAGCGTATATATCTTTTCCTTTCAGGAACAATCTATACGTTCGTTGATCTCTTCTCATCTTCAAGTTGAACTTCTTAAGAGACCTCTCACGATAAAATCAGAACATACTTGGCAGGATATATAATACTTTTGAAAACCGTCCGGGATCCTTCGAGCTTTTCTCATAAATCTCATTGCCTTCCGTCCGCAGGAAGCAGAACAGGAGATTGCTTCGAAATCAATTTACTTTGACGTAATTCATCTCCGCGGTCTGTTTGAGAGGGTCAGGACCATCCCTTGTCTCGAAACTGAAAGTCGACTGGCTATCGCAACTCTATGGCATTTAACGTAACGTTTAATACATATCCGAAAGTACATACTGAAATTGACAATTTTCGAGAGCACACGTTTCCAACGAATTGAACTTTGATTTAAAACTAAAAGCTAAACATGAAACGTCGATATAAAATATCGAACAATTTTTCATATATGTACATACATACGTCTGAAATATGTTCGCAATTAAACCGACCATAAATAACATAATATTGGCCTTTATTGTACTCTGATCGATTTGTATCGCGCAGGTATCGTAAATTGCGTGATAGCGCCGCGAAACACGTATGTACGTGTACACGCGCTACAAACGGAGGAAAGACAGGTTCGCGGTCGGAAATAGCGCCGTTACTATCGTAACATCGAGTTTTCCACGAAAAACAAACAAGTCGCGCGAGAAATCAAATATTTCCCGGATACATCGTCGTGCTGGGAAATACCGCTTGCATATATTGTCCGCGCGCGCGTCGCGCACACGTAGTGCCATCCTGGAAAATCCAATTTTCATGGACCGAAATGAACCTTTATCGCGTAACGTGGTCATGCGTGGAAACGCGCGACGTGGTTCGACATCCGCCCTGGAATTTCTGACGTGCTGTATACATCCCCGCAACCGTGATATTGCAGCGTAATTACACGATCTTCACGGATCGTGGAAACATGGACGATTTAACATTATATAAGCGAAATCGGTGCTCCACAGATGCCGAGCATACGTATAAGACGTATAAGAAGACGTATAATAAAACGATTGTAACGCCACGCGTGGGCTGGTGGTACCGTAATATCGTAAAGCTCGACGAAATGTTTCAGCGCCGGGGTTTATTATCAGCTGAGAGATTACGGTCTCTCGGCAAATTAACGAAGGCTGTGTAAACTCCCATCATCTCGATTTCTTTCCATTTAATTATCCCTTTGGGCTTAACGATTGATCAGAAATTCATCTTTTTTGCATCTGACTTTCCCGCAGTCTCGTTAAATATTTTACGGGAATTTTGCAAACGGCGCGATATCACGCACACCGTGCAATCAATAAACTACGTCCGGAAACACGACGTTCCTCCGGATCCGCTGAATTCTCCGGATGCAACCAGGTCACGTTCGCACACAGTTGTACAATGATACGCGGTCGGTGTTACGCGGCGGAATCGTTGAAACGTTCATACCGATGGGATCACGAATTCCGATTGGTCTTTGAACAACCGAGAGAATCGCGTGCTTTTGCCTCATCTCTTTCTCTCATTTTTTCACCTTTTTCAACTTCTTCATTTAATCAACAGAATAACGTGTCGATCTCTTCAAGCAGAAACTTCGTTTCGTTGCAATTGCATCACCGTAACCGCGTTCTCCGCTCTTACATGTCAGTCGGTCAACCTTCCGCTGCATTCACGTCAAACCGTGACATCCCGAGACGCAGCGGTGAGGAACACAAGCAAGTCGGTTTCGTGGGTGTTTCGGCTTGGATCGACGCATAACCGCTCGATCGGAAAGCTGGACCTTACCAGCATGATCCTGCGGAGCGATCGGCACCGGTTAATCGACACAAAGGACGTCTCGTTAGTCGAGAATTAAACGGATTATCGTCTCAGTTGGCCGACACCGCGATCGATTCCGTGCTTGCGAACGCGGTCAGCCGTTCCGTCTCATCTCACCCCCTTACGATCCATCCCCTTCGTGCCATTTCCGCGCACTTGCGACGCAGTTCGACGGCTCGGTATTATCCGTCGACGAGGGAACTCACCACGAGTGGATTGTCCGTGCGAACTTTATCGCGAAGATCGGGAGTCCCACGTTTGTTGCGGGTTTGCTCGCGGCTTTGGTGTTTCTGGAATGCCAAGTTCCCGATTTGTTCCGCGAGTTCTCAAGCAGGACGAGATTCGCGATCTGAACTACCATGTCATTCCAGATCGCTTGTTACGATAGGTGTACTCGTACGTTGAGCTCTTCGAGCTCACTCCGTACGTTTCATCTTCGGATATGTAAGATTGATCCGCGAGAGAAAGAGATGGTGATCTTTTTTCAGCTCATGGCAAAAGGTAATTCATGACTCTAATATAACTGAGATATTTAACTATTATATTTACATATTTTTGTGAATGATCGATAATATATTTTATAATTAATTGAGGAAAGGGACATTAATCATTTTAAAAGAACACTTAAATAGTTATGTAGAAGCAAGCAATTTATAAATATATTATAAAATCTTTCTTAAAGATCTGCGAAATTTAATTTAAAATTAAGAAGCAGGCAACCAGGCGAACAGGAACGTGACTGTCTGTATTGAAACGGCGATTAAGCGGTTTATGGTTTCGATTCTATCCGCTATCGAACTGCGGCAGTTACTCTCGCGGTTATCTCTGCGTTTCACGTCGTGTCCGGACTTGGTAATTTGGGTGACTCGAATAGCCTCGATCAATAGCGTACAAGTTCTCACAAATTGCCCGATGCATGTTCAATTGTTTCATGGAGTTTGCTGGCAATTTGACAAATTGCCTTCCGACTGTATATTGTCACAGCATATTCAGTAATGCGACAATCACGATTGTATTCCGCGTAAGGCAAAACAGAGATCATCTGAAAGAGGTAGTCTAAATCAAAACCTGCTAATGATCATTGATTTTAATAAACATTATTTTTCAATTTTAAATGTTGTATCTATCTTTCATCTTTGAAAAGCTTTCAATAAACAATATGTGACGTTTCTGCTGAGAAACATTTTTTTATTTTGAAAATTCCTCGCAGAGTATTGAATTATAAAAGCAGTTTGGACCTCAGAAACAGTTGAATCCGCCATAGCGTGCAGGCAAAACGGCAGCTAATGAAAACGATAAATTCACGCAGGAAGCAATGAAAACCATATTCGCGAATCGAGCTCCGTGTATGTACACGGATATGCTGCGGAAATCGCGTGTTTTAGTTGTAAAGTTGCAAAAAGTGAGGGATTGGGGGCTACGCCAAACAAAAATCCACTCCATTCTGTTTCACATTTACCCGATTCGATTTCTCTTTCTCCCCCTCCTTCTCCCTCTCGCTACCAATATATCTCTATCAATCCGTCTCTGTTCGATCGCATTCGGAATTTCGAAAATTCCGTTCGGTAGCTTTGGCGGACGTGACCGTTGTGCTGTTGCGCGTGCGGAATTTTCAATATTTTTATTCGATAACGCGTTCGCCGGCGGGTGGGGCATCTCGATTGAATTTCAAACAAAATTCAAATTACGTTTAATTTGGTTAGCTACCGGTGAGGGAGAGAGATAAAGAGAGAACGAGGAGACAGATTGGGGTAACCCGCGCGTGTATACCGCCGACGTCGTTGCTCGCGTGCGGTTGTACGGTTCGAGGTCGGGGGTGCGTTATACGGATTCTATTATCGACCAGCAGCCACGCGGTTCATTAAAACGGCACGACATTTGCAAACAGAGCATCGTTCGTTTCGCTCGATCAGTGGCGCGCGGAAAAGCGGAAGCGTGACGCGCGTTTGCGAGCAAAAATATTGGCCTCGTGTCGAAACGGTATCGGCTGTGACCAACGTCACTGTTTTTTTGGAGGAAGGGTTACAGGTGGTAACGACCGTTTGACATCTCTGTACAAATCTATTGTTAAAACAGGTTCCTCGATATCATTTTCAGAGAAATATGCACGCGATGTCTGAGCCAATAAAACATTTATTTATTTGCACAAGCGGGATTTTGTTCTTTTCCATTTCAATTTAATAATTTAAAGTCAATAGTTTCGGTGTATTTTAAATATGTACCATTACTAAACGAATGGTGCGAACGAAAACTAAAACTCATGAATTATTAACAAGTAATATACGACAATGTTACTTCCGTAGCTTTCAACTGTTTCTGAAAAATAAAAATTGAATAGATAATTGAATAGATAATTGAATAGATAATTGAATAGATAATTGATACAATTGTAGAAACGTATAATCTCACTCACTGAAAGAAGATTCCTTTGCTCGATATTGTAACGCGATGGCAAAACCGTGAGCGTATACAGCAAGCAGCTCGCTTTAATTCACGACGTGAAAACGCGTGATGTTTCAATTTTTCGGCGATGCAAGTTCCACGTCCGCGGTCAGCGATAAAAATGCGGCTCTTCCGAATTATTTACCTCTTCGATATTCGATAACGCGTTATCGGCGGCTGCCAGGAGCGCCGATTCAAAACGGAATCGGCGAGAGCTGTCGTGGTCGAATGGAGGGTGGCAAAAGTCGGAGGGAGAAGGGTTGGATTGGCGGGAGGACCGTGCCTCGTTTATTGCCGCGGTGGCCGGAAACGAGGGTGCCAGAACGCTGGGTCCATCGTGAACCCGAGATAAAAACGTAAACGACGGACGAGTCGATCGCACGTTCCCGGTCGGCGGCGCGCGGAGGATGAATATTTGACGATGTTTGCGGGTATTGTATAACGGGTGCTCCCGCGGGCGTAGTTAGCCGGAGTTAATCAACGCGGAGCTGTCTCGCGATGCGGCCGCGTCGAATGGGAGATCCCAACCCGTAACTTAAAAATTTGTTTTATCGCGCCGGCGACGGCTAATCATCCGCTCAGCGTTATAACGCGTTCGCGCGTTATACGTAGTGTGCATGGTGAATCCTGAATTGCATCGCATAACGTCGACTCTTATAATTTTGAGATACACTTGATTTTGCATCATGCGTGTCATCACGTGCTACTATCATTTTTCTGAGTTTTTCAACGTCATTGTTTGAAAGTGCACTCTCTGTGGATTCTGGGACACTCTGTATAAGCTCTGTACAAGCGCGTGAGCAGACACAGCGAGGCGAGACGCCTCCGTTCGCGTTATTTGTGCGTCACACCTCCCGGGCCTCTCATTAAAATCCACCTTGAGGACCTGCGGACAGGTTACCCTGAAAATGAGCCCTCCGAGCGGAACTGCCGTCTCCGCTGTCAACGATTAACGATCTACGGGCGCCTCGTTTAATTTTCGCCATCCTGACAGACGGGCTTCCCTACAACCCCGTAACTAACGTAACAGCGGAGCGCAAATATTTTCTCTTTTTCCACTTTCAGGCGGAGGATGCTGATAACTGGATGTTTCGTGTGTGTCACACAGCGTAAAACTTCGGAAATACATTCTGATGAGATTGCTGTCGACTTTGCCTTAATAACAATTTAAATAGAAACCTGATTACGCGCAGGATTATTTAATATTAAAGGAATATCAAAGAGATGCTTCGCCAAGAGTTAAAGACCTGTTACGTTTTACTTGAGTCCAAGAGTAAAGTACATGTACTTTTACCTTGGAAGATTAATTGCACAGGTAATTGCAAGAAAACAAATTGTGATATGTAATAATCTCTAATGAAATCTTCATTAAGAAATACTGCTGCCATGTTTCTCTTAAAGAACATGTTTCAAACATTTCTGGTTTTAACTTGTTGCTATCTATCCGTATCAGACTCTTATCCACTACATAATATATATTCCTTCATTTCACGAATTCAAATAAGAGACATACAACATCCTGCATTGAAGAGAAAAATTATTTAATACTATTTTAAATATTAATAAACATAAAGATGTCGTTAAATTTCTTACTCTCGAGCTGTTCTACATTTGTCCTGCGAAAGGCGAGAGCTGCATAGTCGTTGGTCTGATACGTTATATTCGACGATCCGGTCCGGGTATCGCATCGACGAGCAACTCCGGTAAATTGCGTTTTGCGCGCGGTATCGGGGGCGAGTCTCACGAATCGACGGATAATCGCTTCCGCAATCCAGTTTCTACGATCGCGAAGCTACGTATATCGGTCTCCCTTCCTCGATAAACCGAGGGAGTCTGCTCCCTTGAGGAGGATCGTCCCGCGGGATCAGTCGGGAAGATTTAAGCTGCCGTTCCGGAAACTCTCGGAACTTTCGAGACAAATAGCCCGAAATAAGGATGCGGATGCAAACCGGAGGATCGGACGATTTATCGGTTCGGTACACTGTCGCCGATACACTATCCTCCTGCCCCCGATTTCGTGGAGACCTACGACGGCGTTTAGCTCCCTCGAATGAATTTCCGACCTCGATCGCCGTTTTTCTCGTTCGGATAAAATCCGCCCGATACGTCTGGTGCGGAGAACAAAGATCCGCCGCGTGAGTAAAAGTGCGCGATGCTTAATCGAAATGTTATACGATGGAAAAACATCTTAAAATATTATACATATAATTTATATTTAAGAATAGAATCGCAAATTGCATGACATATTATAAAAAATAAATTACGAGCAAAAGTCTTTAAGAAGAGCATTTATACGAGAATATTTCTGATTGAAATTTATTGCTTTATGAATTTAGCACGTGTATACACGTTGTAAGTCTCGACTTGCTGCCTTCAGGACTTGTTCTCGTCACAAGAAGGTTAATGTCTCCGGTAGTTCGTTGAAGAGATTATGAGTACACGTGACGTTAGATTTGTCTCAGCTAGTACACTATTCATCATGACTTAAATGTGCACTTAGCCAGCTGCAATATTACAAAGTCACCACCACGCGACTCGTCGTAGAAGACATATAACGAAAATTTTATGTAAAAAATCATGTGATATTAATAAGATTCGAAATTTATTTCTATCACTTTCCGATTTATCGTAATATTCATAACGTTTCAAAAATAAAATGCAGTCGTTAAGTTACAAATACTTGTAAATGCGTAATCCTACTACGCGTATAGCCGTATGCAAATTGCTCGCCGCGCTCGTGTTGCAACTGATAAGACATTAATAATTAATTTCTCGCGCATTTCTGCGAGGCAAGAGACGCCCGGAGAATATAATATTCCTTGCTTCGGAACTTTGCGTTTTATTCTCGTACGCCGTCTTGATGCTGGGACGATTTAATTAATTATCCTTTGCGCAAAATGCACGCCTCCATTTACCTGTCACATGCCACCTTTTGTCTTTCTCGTCTCGGGATGAGACGGGGACATACTTACGCGCGATGCGCCCGCGCGCTCGTAAAGTAACGTCTTAATTATAAAAGGGTCGCTCGATCGTGGTGCGCCTCACAAGGAACCTTAAGCACCTTATAGCGGCCGTATGGGGCCTTAATGGGCGCGTGGGTGCCTGCCAGCCGTGACAGAGGCGGAGGAGAATCTACGGTTTTTCGCGCGCGGCGCCCTTGAGATACAGGACCCCCTCCGGCGGAGGGTGAGCGAGTCCTCTTAACAGCGAGACACATTCGCCTCGAAATTAAACGAGCGCGATTAAACGCCCGGTCGACTTAAGGCCAGAATTTACGCGGCGAGACGCGGACACGGCCACCGTTTACGGTAGCGTTAACGTTAGCTCGACGAACGTTAACCGCGTCGCAGGCGCAATTTGCGAACGGCCACGCAAAGCCCGCGTGCATTCCTCGCATTCTTAATCGCTTCACTTGATAATGAGTCCCGCGAGATATATATACTTATGCGCGTTTATATTGGAAATTTTTCGTAATATTGTATATTTTAGTATCTTAGGTCGTCGATATCGTTTGAAGTTCCTCATGAAGCCGATTCACCAGTGCATAAGTTCAATTTACGAGTTAAATTCGAAGGTTGTTATATAATTAACAAGTCAGTTTAGCGGTGAACGACATTAATGAAGTATAATATTATGCTCTTCGGAAGATTGGAGAGTGAGTTTTCCTTAGCACGAAATTATTATTAATGAAACGAGAGCGCTGGGACATTGTGTAAATCGGTATCTAACCCAATTTCACGCGCGAGGAAGTTTGGGCGACTGGCAGAGATAGTCCCGTGGGCTACCAAAAACACATTTAAATGTTCTCTGCCTAACTACGGGGACAAATTGCGTTTACGTGAACTTGTTCGCGTATTTACTTATACCGAATTGCGCTAAAACGCGAGTACTTACTTTCTGCAACTATGCCAGCTCGTCTCGAAGCAGTCTCCACGGACTAGTTATGCTTGTAAATTGATCGCAGTCTTCGCGCGACAATCTATTGAAATTATTGTGATTTATGTGCGATCCACTAAATCGATATGAATCGCGCCGCTTATAAATCGATGCCATGCGTTGACGTAAATAGTTCATTGAACACTCTAATCTTTAAGGACATATTTAACAGTCTTTATTTAACGATCTTTCTATTATTGTTTTTGCATCAAATAATTTAAATAGATATTTTCTCGACGAGCTCTTTCGATCTTTGAAAATTGCAGATTTATAGTTTCTATATTGGCTAACTTACTTCCGGCTAATATCTTTTCTCTTATCGTGTTCTGACAGGGTTTGATAGCCGCTGCGGCAAGATCATTAACGTGGGATACTTGTAAGCCCGAGGGTTCTCAGGGATTCTCAAACGCGATTTTCTCCGCCTAGTATTTCGTGCGAGGATACAACTTTTTTTACATAGGTATACATACGTATTGTTAACGTATTAATATGTATTTAGGTTGTTTAATCGGATATCGATCATTTTAATGTACGCGCCAAAATATTCGCTAATATGTATATGTAAACACACGTTCGGCGGCGTGCGCGTTCCGTATGATTCGGCCTTTTGCATTGTCGAGCCACGTAGCAAGTCAGTCTGTGACGATCTGTCCTACATGAAAGACTGTATAATATACACAGAGCTATCCAGTCATAAAGTATTTTCTATTATTTATTGTGTGTGACTTCACTTGTAACAAACGCCATCTCATCTGCGCATCGTCCCTTCTGACATCCAAGCCGGAGTAACACGCTGCCACGCAGAGTTCATCAAGCCCGCATAGTATTTCACCGGAGTCACCGGATTGCGCATATTTCATAGTTATATTATACGTGTTAACGTATATGTAATGTTTTCAATAAAGTAAGATAAATAAAGTTTGAAGTAAAATTTGAAGTAAAATTATATGAAAAATGAAATTTGTAGAATATTTTCGACGTCAACTTCCGCATTTGCTGTGCGAGATTCATTGCAGAGAATTAAGAACGGTTGAGTTCGTTCAGAAATGGATGAATACAAAACTCATCGTCTCCGACTCTCGAAAGATCACGATAGACAGAGAGAGAGAAAGTCCAAGGAGTCTTGCCATATATAATGTAACTTCGGCGAAACTTTCGTAATGCGGGAGGGGACAGGGTGTGAGCGGTAATGACGGCGGGGCGAGGGTCGGGGGCAGGTCAATTAGTCTTGATTTAAATTAGCCACGGCGGCTGGTAATTAACTTTGGTTTAGGGCGCCCGACCGGTAAGCCAGCGTGGTAATAATGACGATAATTATTATTGTAGGTCCTCCACGTGCGCGCGCGCATACTGCCGAGTGCTGCAAAAGTTCTGAAGAAGCTCCTAAGACGCAAAGTTCGAAGGCGATCGTTCGCTGCAACGATAACGGATATTGGATTAAGTCGCTGATGAGTTCCTGCTGGTGAGTGAAATTGCCGTGCGTTCAATTATGCGAAAATCAGTAGGAGCACGAGAAAAAGATGAACGATGGTAGGAACATGAATTCTCTTCTCGCCGGCAGAAATCGGCTGGCAGCTCGAAATCAGATGGAAGCAGCAGTTTGAAACTTTGGGGAATCCACAAATCTCTAGACGGGCAGCAGTGATTTGTGTACACGATTTCGCCGGCTTACATCTCCGACGTGGTTGGAAATATTGAGAAATCCTCTCTTGAATGTCTATATTTCATGAAAAAGTCTAAGCATACATAAACATGAATATCCCACGCAAGAACGGGCGGACAGTCGAACAAATTAACATAATAAAAGTGAAGAGCACCTCGAGAGTGACATCAGTCCATACATCTTAAGATTATGCATTTTGCCGCACTCCAAAATAAGAAAAATGTCAGATCAAAAAAATCCTCCGAATCACGGAGCTGCCTCCATCTCGTATCGAGCGCTTCGGTTCATCAGGGAATCCGTCATCGCGCGGAGACACGACGGCGATAGCGAGCGGGGTGTCAGCAGGATTTATTAGAATTAGAATTAGGCTCTTACAGTGATTGAGAATCTCAGCGTCGTTAAACCGTGTCGTCCGCCGGCTGCTGCATCGGCCGGCGAGAGAGAGACACAGAGAAATGCGAACAAATCGAAAGTAAACTGCAGTTAATTTCGACACCGGCGAACTCGCCGCGGCTACTTAAACGCGCGGATTGGCGAAACTCGTTATTTCCGTGCGTTAACGTCGATGTTGATACTTTTTCGCCTAATAGGTTGTATATATTCCGCAACGCGACAAACAGACGAATATTTTCTTTTGCATATTTTGAACCGTTGCCGTGTTGACCACTTAAGATGCTCTTATGTACCGGAATTATTTATGTGAGAAGAATCAAGTTGATCAATCTATCCGTAAGAAGAATAGACCGGGAAGTATCTGTGTTGTTGTTTGTTGAGACAATTTAAAAGTATTAGGGGATATTAAAAATAAAAATAAAACTATTCCCGCTCGTATTTCGAGGATTAACGGAATGCTTTTTGAATCGTATTCCGCGGATTAAGAGAGACGCGCGTTCTATTTCACGCTTCCCGCCGTTTCATTCCAGCGGATCGTTTGTATCCTTTCAGTACTGCTCGTATCAACCGGGAAAAAGCTATGCGGGCGCAAAATTTCAATTATCTGGGAAAAATCTCGATTGATCCTTGGCGTGAGATTGAACGACCAGCTACGAAGTACCGATGGTGAGGGAAGATACAAACGATCTGCCAAAGTGCGGGCGGCAAAAATCCCGGAGAGCGGTAAAAACCTTTATCGAACGATATCAATTTTTTCTCAAAGAGGTGCGACGTTCCCCAATGTATACAGGCACCCGCGCATATCGAGGCGAATTTGACAAACGGGCTCCGCGTAAACGGCAGAATTGTGCGCCGTTCAGGAATTCGTATTGTGAATACCGTTCGGATATACTGAATGGTGTTAGTTAACTCTTGAGTGCATCTTATGGTGAACGCGAGGATTATAAGACGCATTTAACGCGCGGAAGTCTATGGGCGGCCAGACGGACAGATAGGTGGTGGGATTTTTCCTGTTCCGGGATTAAATCCCGCAGGGACCATGAGGGATTATACGAGGTAACACAACTGACAGCTTAATACAATTATAAACATATAATTTAAAGCCAGATTGATGGAACGCGCAACTGCTTCAGATAAACTCGGTACTTGTACCAACAGATTAATCGTATAAGTCGAAGACTAATCGTTTCATTAACGTCCGTTAACTTTAATCTAGTTTGGTGGAGCAACGCTGGAAATACTGTTCAAGTTAGTCGGACATTATCGCGCTAAAGATAACCTAATCTCACTTTTTCCGTGCAAGATTTTCTCGAGTAAATTTTCTCGGATATTTATGAGGGCAAATTAAAATAAAAGTACACGAAAGCTTACTTCAGTTGAATTATTTTCTGAGTTTTAATTTTTTAATTAAAGTGCAAGATATGATTAATATAATTTGAATCGGATTATCGCGCATTTTTTAAATTTTCTATAAACACCTTTGGATATAGTACTACAAAGGTAAGTGATCGAATTCAGGGACCGTGCTTGCCCTTCGAGACGTGGATGATTTAATGATTTAATATTCGGGAAAAATCGCGTGTGCGCGGCGGCGGCTGGCAATAAGTCCATAAAGTTCCCTCGTTACTCGCAAATCGTTCCTATAAAGCTTCGCGTTCGAGTATCGCGTTGCTAATTGAGGGTAAGGAAGCGTAAGAGCAGGGTTGCGGGGATTTTTGAATAATACCGACCAGCCGATCCGCTCGGCCGGAATAAAACGCCTTAGGCGGTTGGTTCTCCATTTTCACGTAGGTACGTGCGCGAGCCTGCTACGAGCGATCCTTTTTTCGCGAAAAATTTACATCGCCGCGGGCGATGCGTATCATGATGATACCTCGTATGCGTAATTAGGTCGTGATTGGCCGCAACCCATAGAACATTGTCTCACATCCGTTGACGGAAGGGTCGTCGCCCGAAAATTTTCGCCGGGTATTTCAGTCGCGGCTTCAGGATCCGTCTTGAGGATCTTTTTCACGCTTAATTATAATCGCCGTTGCACAAACGACGCCATTGTCTGGAATCTCGAATGATGGTACTTTTACATGTCTTCAAATGATCCGACGAAACCGAGTACGTTAATTTGATCTTTTCGCTTCACGGAATATGTTAATAATTCTTTATGCGTATTGAAATAATCGGATAAACATGTTCCTTGATAATTCGGAGTTGGTTTCTTCGTCATAAAAATGTCGGAAGATCAATAGACTTCAAAATCACCTCGACGACGAAACATTCGTTCGGCTTTAACAGTCCGCGAAAAACAGATCGATTGGCTGCTCGTTCCCGACACGTCGCGTCGTCTCGACGAAGCGCGCGCGAAAGGTCATTTCCTGCGAAAGTTACTTCCTTTCGCGTAACTAACAATATATGGCCGTCGGGGCATCGTGCTGGTGGCATCGCGGGAAAACATACGTGAAAGGCAGGCTGTTTTACTGCGATCGACAATGGTAAAATTGCTCGAAGACTATTCTTTCCACGTTCTATCTTTCGAATCATCAAAATGAATGCCTGTCACTCGTTGAAACAAGAGCTATAGAGTTAGCATTTTGTGCAAGAAATGTCTTCCTGAAGCATGGCTCAAATTAAAGATTGCGTGCAAAACTAGTTCTTGTGCGTAAGAATAAAGTATGGTAATTGTGAAAGGAAACATTTTACCTTGTAATATCTGTCTAGGAAAAATGATATCGAAATTCATATAGTATTTAGGAAAAAGGTCTAGCGTGATAAATGCGATGAGATCGGCCAGAGATATTTCGATATTGGCAAGAAAGATATCTCTCCGAATGGTCCATACATCAAATTGAAGCGAAATAATGCTATAAATTTATCCGAACGATAAACCAAGATATTGAACTGTGTCTCTCGAGTAAATTTACTGCTAGATGCGCAAAGAGAGAATCCTCGTAAACGAACATTTCCTCTCTAAAAGTGAAGATTATTATCTTAATGCAGTCGTATGGCTTTTACGATAATGTTTTCCGATCATTTCTTGCGATCATAAAGTTAGCGAGTGACAAAAAGATAATTACCACTACTGGAAAATGCCTTGTTAATCCTTTCGGAAACGGCACGCAGAATTTTCAGATTGAGTTCAGGATACTTGACACACAATTCACTGGGTACAAGATATAGGTACAGACAAAAATGCGATATAGCTATTTTAACAAGTTTCTCAGAGTGCAATTTATATTACTTTCACGTGGGCTCACGATAGTGTAATTTTATAGCGTAACTTTGCTTTCGCGTATCGCATTGCGAGCAAGTTCCGCGATACCAAATTAGTTGATCTCTTCAGAGTCGATAGCCTTTCGTATCTCGATATTTCAGAAAAATAATTATTTCTGCGCTTTGCGCCGAGAAGCCAGTGTTGCAACTCGCTCGAGGAATCTTATTGCATGCATTAGAAACGTGTAAATTACACGCCGGCCGTATTCGGCCGATTCGAGCTCTCGCGGACGTATTCGTGTACGTCTGACATATCGCGCGCGATACGTGCCGGATGAAGGGAAAGCGCATCGCCGCTTTAAGCGTGCATCCATGATGGAAAAGGAAGAAAACGGGAAAGAGAACGCGAACCGATGTAGTGTGCAAACAGTGCTCGGGGTATGTTTCCCGAAACGGAAAGACCCTCGGTGGGCGTTTATCCGAGCGCATACGCGCACGCAACACGTTTACGCACCAGTACAGTCACCAAGGCTCGCCATTAAGTCCCTTGTGCTTCTATCTCGACGTAAACTCGACGGGGCATAATGCGGAGTTTGTGGCAGAAATGCATATTTCCAAACATCTTTTGGAAATTTTCACATATAATCTTTGGAACAGTAAATCATTAATGCTCTGAAAATCATAATTGTGTCATGCCGAGCTAAATAAATGATTAATTTGTATATTGTCACATTATCTATCGTGTTCCATAATGTCAAGCTGCAACATTACCAATATTTGCATACCTTATGTAACATTATTGTAGAATAAACTAATTGCATGCTTGAACATTATTATCGGCACCAGTATTTACTACTTCTGTATCGTCTTTTTGTCGGACTACATAAGTTCTTTAATCCGGTGGAAGAACAATTCGTTCTAAAAAAATGCAAATATAATGCAAATCCCGATAGGCTGTTATATGTATTGTACCATTAGGAAATATCGGAATACGCGACTATTAAAGAGCTCGCGCGGGAAATAATTATAATTAACGAGCCTCGTAAATCCGTGACTTTGAGATCCCCTCGCCTCAACAAAATCACATTAATCGGTAAATCAAACGTATAGAGAGATGGAAATGAGTGTGTGTGAAGCTGGCGTATCATTTCGCGGAAAATCATTAATTATTGAGAATTCTGGCTCCCTTTTTAATAGTTCTAGAGTTCCTGATAGGTTAAACCTATGGAAATGATTCGATTAGACTATTATAAACGTGAAAATCTCTCCCGTATATCCGTTCCTTTCAGAAACAAAAGCCAAAATGCCAAAAATTATCAGTCAATCATAAATCGTAATAAGAAACACAAACGTTTTCTTGAATTTTCTCACTTGCCTTCCGTAACGCGGTAAGATATACTTAATTGTATGTGTGAATGAAGAACACGCGAAGGCAGGACGGAATGTAGAAATGATCATTCGCGATCGGTCGTGCGACCGGAGAATCAGGATGTGAATGAACACGTGCAAACATTAGGATGCAAAAGTTACGACATCACGACGCGGTTCTCGACGGATCGCATCGTAGTGATAGACGAAGCTCGTATACGGACAGTCATTACACGGCGAAGGAATTTACATTACAAGCAAAGCAGATGCGAAACGATTTTGTCCGCGAGCGAGCAAGCGAGCCCGTGCAGTTTAACGGGGCGGCACTTTTCTCGCGTCGCCGATAACTCGTAGAAATAAACCGGACTGGTCTCGCGGACGCTCTTAATCGCCGTCATTACCGTAGCCCTTCGTTGGCATTTACGTCATTTTCCCTGGAGCATCGATGTTCGGACGACGTCGATAAAACGAGTACTGTACGCGAGCGACATGCACGCGGAAAGAGGCTCAAAGCCGCGCGCGCGTGCATATGTGAGCGGTTAAACATATTCAGCTACGCACGCGACTCCCTCTTGCTTTCTTTCCCTTTCCCTTTTTGAAGTCATGCCTCCTGCACCCCTTACATCTCTGCCTCGTGCTCTGTTTAAGGGAGATCCGAAGGGAGGGTTCGCCCCTTCCCTCCCGAGTTATTATTATTATTTCGCCGCGCAGATATACATTCACGTACATTCGTTTTAATAGTATGACATTTATAAAAGTTCGATTTTACCGCAAAATGGGCGAAGCAGTTGCCCACGGTAACTACTTTTTAAGAAAGTTCCATTCATGAAACGACTTCAGCTGAAATAACTACAGTTCGTCACCAGAAAAACGCGTGATTTAATGTCTCGCGTAATGACAGCATGAACGTTGGGCGTCGTAAAGTACGTACCTTGATATATAGGGTTGAAGATTGTTTTAAAGATTGACACTTCGCTTACATTAAACATGAAATTATCTACAGTTAGTCGGAGTACACGTACGCGCGATTGCCGGCAGCTTAATTTAATAACAGGTCTTGACGAAGGTTAATTTAATAACAGGCCAGGGGTCTGCCCTTCAGATCCGTCAATGCGTGTAATACCCGATATTACCGAATTAGGATGTGCGTCGTAAAATGTCATTTCTGACACTCGCTTCGAGACTCAAAAATGCAATGAATAAAGGAATGCGCATTCGAGAGGTCAGAAATGATATTAAAATCAATTTTGATCTTTACCTACTTAAGCAGTCTTTAATGTAAGAAACGCGAATTACTTACGAAACTGCGATGATTCTTTATTGCAATATAGACTCGCTGCTTTTTGCACCTTTGACGCGGGATTGTCGGTCCGGTCTGTTTCCTACTAGGTCGCCGGCAGAAAAGAAAAACTCTCGGAGCACTCAAATGCCCCGAGAGAGAGCGTGGCTTCTGTTAAGGGCGGAATCGTCGACAGCGAAACGAGATTTTTCGGCTCCGCTTTTGCCCGCACGGTCTCCTTTGTTCCCGTGAATGCTAGTCGAGTGCTCAATGGCGGATCATAAGTGCCGGGACGTAGGAAAGCACCCTCGATTTTCGGCGGATGATAGAATACAACCCGAGATGCGATCGATGTTTTCCCTCGATTAAGGGAAATCGAATGAAAGTACTCGCTCGAGTGTTCCTGCGTTTCGCAAACAGATAATGACCGACAATACAATAGTGAGTTAGCGTACACGATGTATCGTCTTGTACGTAATAATTCGTTACTTCTTTTATTAGGGTAATTTGTTTTATAGTTTTCTATAAAATGCGCTCGCGCTACAACATGATTCTACGGGGGTTAATGATTGCATTAAAACACGCAACGAGCAACTTGACGGGCTAGAAATAGAGAACGCTCTTTGCGCTCACGTTTACGACGTCCTTGGGCAGAGATGATTTGTCAAAGGATAATCGTTTTTTTAATTTCGCCGACTTGTATAACTCGCGTGAATGTCAGCTCGTATCGTTTTACGATTATGTCAAGCAAACTTGCAATTCGAGTAACGTTACGAGTGCACTTAACAGCCTGATTATGAGTGAGTCCGTCGTTTGTTTGTCGATCACGTGCCGCAGAAAGTTACTCGCCGCTAGTCGCTTTGTAAACGGTGAAATATGCATGAACGCGTTTATGATAATTCCAACTGAATAATTTATTAGCCTAATCGTTCCTTCGATCTGATCGTCGATTTGCAATTTGCATCGAGACGTCTTCTTGTCGTGGCCGGCGATTGCGCCAGCCACGTATTTATAGCTCGGTTGCGCAAGAATACGCCGGCGAATTAAAACCAGAGTCGGCATCGCGAGTGTAAGCCAAATAATTAAACCCGAATTTATCAGGCGAGCGATCAAAGCGCCGCGCGGAAAGACACCTCGCACCTGTCCGCTCTGTGGAAGTGGAGTAAACCTTTCTGCGCGCGCGAGCGCGTTTATGGTAATCCGGGCTGAATAATTTATCAAGATAATCACTCTTTTATCCCTATCCTCCGTCCGTGATTTGCATCAACAAGTTGCGCCGAGTCGTTGGCTCGTTTAAAACTCGATTGAATAAAGATACATCGGCCTCTGCAATTGAAATAATAACTCAAACGCGACCGGCTAGATCTCACAATCACGTAAATACGTAACGAACGCAGCTTTCGTCTGTAATTATTAAATGTTTTTGTAGGAAAGGACAGAAATGTTTATAGTCCAAACCGAAATGAGGCACTACAATTCTTCCGTACTTGATCCACACCTCCAATTATCAGTAATTATTTCTCAGTAACACGTAATCAATCAAATAATTATTAGAGGTCTTTTTAAGATGATGTATGATGATTTATCAAAACCTTGACTAAAACTAATATTAATCAAACTGTCAAACCGCGGTAGGATTCAGCATTCGGATCAACCTCGTGATTCTCGGTCTCATCGGTATCGCACGACGAAGTCGCAGGCTCCGCGCGCTCCGGGCGTGGGTGCGCCGAGCGAGAATTACGGCCGGCGCGTTGCGCGGGGCATTAACATATAGATGCGATCCGTGACGCGGAATGCATACGCCGGATATGCGCGCTTACGTTACACGCGATAACGCGCGGTCCGCACGGGGGAAAGGCGCGGGACTTGGGCTTCTTCCCGACGAGGGTACAAGGGGATAAAAGGTAGCCGAGGGCTACCAGTTCGCCGTAATTATCGCGCTGCTTATGAATAACGGCGAGGGGGCGGACCCGTCCCCGGGGCGGCGGAAGGTAAGATCAGAAGGCTCCTCTTGGTCTCCACAACGAGGATGCTGCGTGTCCAACGACAATCGCGCCGGTTCGCGGTGTGATCCGCGTGGGCGGATTGCGTCAAGTGGATCTCATCGACGATACGAGAGATCCGCGCGCATCTCTCGGAGATTGATCTTACATTGTAATGATATGTAGACGTTAAGCCGGGAACGCGCACCCACAGATCGTTCGCCGACGCGACATGTTATCTGAAGTTTCCTCCCGTCTGCGCGTGGTGGTTGAAACGGTTTGTTTTCTCGTCAGCGTGGAAAATGAAACGCATCTGCATATCTGAACGTGTCTGTTACAAAGCTTGTTAACGTGTCGAGTATATACCATGGAGATCGTGTGGTGATTGATGCCACGATACTGACGTACTCTGTTAATAGGCGTAACACAATCAACTCTGTATGCAGGAAATTACGGTTGAAATTCGTGACTTGTTATAACACTGAGTACTCAATTAAAATTTTCCATCAAGCCAATCAGCCGATTCGCGCGGCGTTTGAGATATCCGTCAATTTCTCAGTGTTTGACACGAGAGAGAGAGAGAGCAATCCGTGTTTTAAAAATTACGAAACCGATTAGAGAGATACTGAAATGTCGATGTATCCGCAGCAGATAGCGTGCTCCACGTTTACTCTAGGAAATTGCTTGTATATTGCATAGGAATCCGTCCATTCTATTTCATCTAGAACTTGGCTCGCGCACCAGCGGCACAAATATATGCATAAAGATGATATATTGCTGCAGTGCCTTCGCTCAAATAACATGACGTTTGAAATTGACTGGTCCGTGAAATATAGACGCGAAACGTATCGTCGGTCGGCCGCACTCGCCACGTGTATCGTAAGTTATTCGCAATCAAAATACGCGAATCCACTTTGAATAATATTCGCCGATGATGTTTGTGGGCTTGTAGCCGCGCTTTAAAGTGCGCACTTGAACGTGCGAGCGTCGATGCGCATAATGTACGACCATCGCGATGCTATTTCCTCGGATATCGCGCGAGAGTTTTACGGGTGGGTCGCGATGTTTTCTGATAACTCCTTATCTCTCTCTTTGCATCCGCTGACTCGCCGAGTGTGAGTAAAACGCAGCGCAGGATCGTTGCACAGCCATTGCAGGCACGCCATGGAGAGATCGGCCAGAATCGCGAAGTTAAGGTGGCGGAAATTGAAAAATAAAGAAGTAAGCTCATGGGTTCTCTCGCTTTACCGAGCGAAGGAATGAGAGTAAAACCGGTAATGAAGTCTGAAACCTGCACGCGACGAGATGAGCGAACGATCAGACGGATGGACGGACTGCCTCGCGTCCTAATGAAATTTCGAAGACGTGAAAATCAGGATCAGCTTAATCTTGATCGTTCATCCCTTCGAGACCTCGCAAGTATCCAAACGGATACATACGCGCATAAATCGGTTGGTACCGGTTCGGCCCAGCGTCTATTTTTAATATTATTAAATCGCGACGCGCGATTTAATCTCTCGCTACAAAATCGACTCGTTACACGGGACGTGTCGCAGGTCTGCCGGATGTTCTCTTTAGCCCTCGGAATACCTGATGAGGCTGAATGGCGATTTTTCCTCCGCGAAAACTTGATTCTCGCCTATTTTCCGTGCGCGACGTGGCTCTCTCATTTCTCGCGCGAGACGTTGCGGTAATTAAGCACGAAATCACGTTTTTACCAGAATGAATCGCAGACTGTCGTGAGATTGACGAGCGGGATGATCACGAACGCGTGAACCGATACGTTAATCCGCAATGTCAGATCTATCAACGCGACCGTGTTGTTAATGTCGCCTCGTTAGAAGACGAGCATTTTCTTCGTGCAGCATTTCTTCTCTTTATCTCTCTCCCTCTGCGGCCGTTGTACGAGATCATTGACTTGCGACGTTATCGCAGCGTTATCGAAATCAGAGGGTCGAGATCGCGATTCCGCTGCTGGGAGAGCAAGGGGAGATTGCTCGCGAGAGGAGCATTTCCAGGAGGCCTATTACGGCAGATAATTTACGCGGGCCGTTCCCGCGGCAGTTTCCCCGCAAGAATTTACAGCGACGCTCGCCAGGTGTAAATTCGATTACGATACTACTCTCCTTCGCGCGTCGATATTTCACTCAGCCCGGCCCGGCCCGGAGTAGGTGGTGTCGCGGCATAATCTAATGCGCGGAATTATGCATGCCGCGTAGGCGGCGAAAACCTCTACGCGCGTCTCGTAAACCGCCGCGGCGGTCTCGCCGCGATGGCAAAAAACGCTCGCGCGAGTAAAATCGGACCCGACCGCGATAATCCCACTTCGATATGTAAGCTAGTTAGCTCGCGAAACTTCCGAGTACTAACTCGCCAGATATACAAGCTGTTACAATAAAGGAGCTTCTTTCGCGAATTATACTTGAATAATAAATAAGTTATTGTAATAAGTTGTTTAATGCTCGTTACAAGTCTGATCATAAAAAGCACAATAGCAAATAGGATCTACTATCGCACGTAATCTACTCAGTTCATGCATAATCGTAGAAGTAAAAGTTTGGTATTCTGATTAATTTCAAGATGAAATTTATGCGCATGATTAAAATATCTCACGATGTGAGAGAAAAAATAAAATAGGAATCGTAGGCGATCGCGGCGTCTGTTGATTAGCATCGCGGCATCCGCGGGGCGAATCCGGCTCCAGGTGCAAACTCGATCGCGATATTCCTCCTCGTACGTCGATATTTCACTCGCGCTCGAAATGTAGGGAGCGTCGAGGCGTAATCTACGTTCCGCATTATATAGAGCATGCGTGGGTGGAAACGCGTGCGTTCGATGTAACGAGGGAGCTCGAGAGAGACGACAGCCATGAGAGCTTCTCGCTTTTCGTGCGTCAGTTTCCCACCCGGAAAAATCGCTCGATCCGTCGTGAACGCAAGACGCATTGTCAGTACGGTTTTACAAGCTTAAAATCCAGCGGCTTATCCGATTATATGTTGCAGCAGCGCTGCGCATCGCCGAGCGAACGACCTGTTTACACTGATCTTCGGCGTGATGCTCGCGATGAAAATATTGCATAATCTTGACATTGGAATAAATTTCACGCTGAATTATTTCTATATCACATATACACATATAAAAAACATACATGAAACAGGATGGAAACGTTCTAATATTATGCTACTGTGATATCCGATAATGTTAAATTGCAACCGACAATATCTTAAATCTATATATATATATAAGCCAAATACCACTCACTGACTCATCGACGTGCAGCCCGAACCACTGCACCCATCGACTTGAAATTTTAAGGGTATATTCCTACTATTACGTAGGTGCTCACTAAGGGTGGGTTTTCCGAAATTCCACCCCTAACGGGTGAGAAGGGGTAAAATGTGTTTTTATAATATCGCGGGCGAAGCCGGGACAGGGCATGCTAGTTATTTATATTATTATGCGTAGATTTCTTATGTATTGCTTGTGACGTTAATGTTTGTAAAGCGAAGAGAACAAGTTTTTACGTAACAGCGATTTTCTAAAGAAAAGTGGTGCCGCGTGTTTGCGTCGCAAAAGCAGAATTCTGCGTTACGGAAGACACACCATCCCGGAATTCGACTGGAGAATTCTCCGCGTTTCAAGGAATTTCATCAGTTTTGAGTACAAAAGAAAGTATTCCGCTGGTACTTTGCGCGGTTTCAGTTTCATTTGAGCACATACCGCGAGCGTCGAAAAGGTCGAGCCATTGGAACGTATCGACGTCTCGAGAGGAGGATTTGCTCGTTCGCGCGCTCGCTCGCGCGGTTACGAGCTCGCCGCGGAAATCGCGCGTCGCGATACGAGCAGAAACGTGGAGTAAACGGGTGAGCCGCAAGCGAGGGTAGTTTTAATTAAGCCATTAGGGGTGGCTGAGAGGCTGCGGCCGAGCGGCTAGACATTCCGAACCCTCTTTACTCCATCTCGCTCGCTCGCCTCGCAGGTTTCGCCTGCTCTCTTCGCTAAATTAATATAGCGCCCGCATTCCGTTCTAGCACGTGGTGACAGGATCCCAGATCGACTTCCTTCCACCCCGGTTCTCGTTAAATTTGCGGAAATAATACCGCGATCTGCTCCGCGCAGCTCCGCGTCAAAGTCCACTTGGGTATTCTACGCGCGCATGCGGGATGTATTAAAAGTTTAGCAGCTTAAAAAGTTTACGTGAGCTGATTGTAGAATACTTGCACATGTTTTCCAAACGTACTTTCCTCATAACATAATTTCAAGATTTAGTGGATTATGTAGGTAGTATGATAATTATATATTATCTCAGGAATTTCTTGTAACATTACTTTACTCATCAAGTTACTTTGGAGAAGTTGTCGTGTTCATATTCATATCTCGCGAGCGCTAAATGCAGCTGTTTGACTCTCGCCTCACGTACGTATTAAACCTTCGTAGAAGACAAATGTAACTCAGGACAGGGACATTTAGTACTGAATACGTGACATCGGAATATACCGACCTACGCCAACATCGCTCGTCTCTCGCGAGGCCTGAGGAGATGTTATCCTTCTTCCTTTTCTCCTGCTCCCTCACCCACCCGCCTGGTCTTCTTACATTCACCAGCGATTTTTACGTCGCTCAGTATGTCACCAATGGAGACTTCGACGCGGTGTCGCGGTGTGACGCGCGGAATGTCAACAAGTTCGGAGGATACTTAACGTGAGCGACGTGATCGAGTGTTAAAATACACTAAATAAACGAATGAATGCGAAGTTTTACTGCTGAAGTCATACACAAGAATTAAATTGAATCGATATTTAACGTGATTGGCATTCCGTTTTACTTACGCAACCGGAAGTAATTGAAGCTTTAAATGATATGCATTGGCTATTGAATCTAGCCGAATGCGAATGTTCGCCACTGAGATTGAATAGAAATAAATGAACAAGAGTATGGCATCTGAAGATTCGCGTTAACATACGCTGTTCACTTGCCCGGTGTGGACGCGTACCTTTACTTTGCACTTACTTACCAGCTCGTCCGTCGTATCCGCGTTCGTCGTCGTCGTCCTCGTGTTCTCCGCTCTCTTCGCCAGCCGTGCCCTGTGTCTGCACGACCCTGGGTATCTCTGCAAGAATACGGACGGATGAGGGATACAGGCTTGAATGGAAGGCTGAGTTAATCTCACAAGTGTTCGCCCCGAGACCATCGCTTGACTTGATAATTGGTTTCTTCTCATGCACAGACTGTGAAAGCCGTCTGTGCTCCATTTGCAAATTTAATTATCCAAGATGTACGTAAATTATTAAGACAATAAAACTACCAAAAACAGTTGGTATCCGGAATCTTTTTGAGGTATATTTGAAAATAAAAATAAAAGTATACTGCGTTCGCTATTTTAATCCGAAGCAACCGGCAGCATTCGGAAAATTAACAGCACGGTCTTTTCGTTCCTTGGCAAACACTCACTCTTGATTGAAATCTGAATTGAGACCAAAAAAGGCGCGCGCCGAAAGGTGGGCCGCGATCCGGTGCTCGCGAACACGTTTTCGCAAATTTCGCCTAATTGGACAAACGCGAAGAGATCAGGCGTTGAGATTGTCGCGTGTTTCTGTCGATCGATCGATCGATCATTCTCAAGAGGAGTACGGGTGTGGTCGCACGGCTCCGATATCTTTTTTGGCCGACTTCCTTGCCACCCTGGTAGCAACGCTGGAAGATCGATCGCGAAATCGACCTGGCGATAAACCCTTCGCGCTCTCTTTTTCACCAAACTACTTTGCACGCCTTCGCGTCGAGTACTTATACATGGATAACGACCAGATATCTCAAAGTAGTATCAGAAGAAAAGTCGCGATGTTCTTTTTCTATTTCATTCTGAAATAATCCGTCATGTAATTTACGTTTTGCATTTGCAGTGTATTTTGCGAGTTTTTAATCTTCCAGTATTTTGAAAAACTATAACTGCAAACTCTATGATATTTTGAGGAAATACGACTGCGAGGAATCCGCTTTTCCATTTTCGGGATAATTTCGTGAGAGTTCTAAATTCGTCGTATCATCGTCTTACTCTACGAGAATTTTCCTATTTCCAGCAGTTGGAGCATCATCTTTTTTGCGACGTGTTTTCTTTTGTGCTGTACCGGCGTTCTCGCAGCGGTGCAACCCGCATAAAACGAGCTTATGGCTCAAGGGGGGGGGGGGGGGACGAGCGCCGGCGGAAACGAAATCGAAATAAAAGATAAACCGTGGCAATGAAACCGGGTATCAAGCGCGGCGAATGCGCGCGCGTGGGCGTGTACTTACTGATGCAAGGCGCAATATGCGATCTGCTCTGCTGGTAGCCTCTGGCGCATCTGTTGCAAGTAATACCGGTTACACCGTCTTTGCAGGGACACTGGCCGCTGCTCTGGTTACAGGTCTTTCCAGAAGCGCCGATTGGATGACAGTCACACGCTGCAATGCAACAAATAATAATTCACTTAGCGAGAAAAATAAAAGAACGTATCTTTGAGGAAGTATAATAAAAAAATGCACATTGTTGGGAAATCGTACACTTTAGTTTTATGTTTTCATTTTCAAATTCAATTAAATGTTACCATAAGTTAATGTATAAATTTATTTATATATATCCATTTATATTAAAAAGAGCTTTAAATCGATTTCACTGTGTCTCTCGAAGTTTGTCGGTGTCGCTCGTATTAGTATAATACAATGGTATAGTTTGAGTTTACTCGTCGACTATATCGCGTTGCAACGCGCCTTCGAGATACGCTCGTTCTATTAAGAAACAACCCAGATAGACGACCTGGAAAATGATGGAGATAACCGAACAGGCGTGACGATCCGCTACCTGAAATTAAGATAAAGCGCGGATTTACATGGCGCCTATAAAAGGGCTTTGGCCATCGGCTGCAGCTCGATAAACGAAAGATCGTACGCGGGATAAAAAGGATTCTTTCCCGCGAGCGAGATACGAGGGTTATTGATGCGGCGGAAGTACGCGATTATCAGTGAATTGAAACCAAGCGAGATTTTTGGTCGGGATTAATTATGGAAATTTAAAGAGTGATGTTTATGTGCTCACGTTTAAGCTTTTATAAGGCGAAATTATCGAGGTATATTATTCGACTTATTTTTATCGGTTGCCTCATGTAAATAAAAAGATTAAATTTTACACATATTCAGGCAATGAAAAATAAAAAATTTCTCGTGAATTGAAAAATATTAAATTTCATGCAACTTTAAACGAATTTTACAAAATAGAAAGTTGAGACTTAATTATATAAAAATATGAAACGTTATATGAATAGTCGCGATAGCAAAAAATAACAAAGCATACGTTGAATTTATCTGCAAAGAGAATTAATATTTTTAAATTTTCAAAAAATCGGTTATTAAAAATTGTTATTAAATATCGGTTCTATGTACATACGTGAGATACTCTGTATAGCGTCATGTATCGTAAACGATAAAAGAGGACTTAATATCGAGAAATATCGATGAATGCATTTCAGTCTTATTCTAATTTCATGCAACCTAATCTTGCGTAAGTGATGCGTGGTGCGAAGTATTAAAGCGCCCTTCGCAACTGCCTTACGTAGAACAGAGGGAGTCTTCGTGAGGTCATTTCGAAGGATTTGTATAATCAATCGGGCGCGTCTCGACGAATGCATCACCATGAAGGTATGCCTTAGAGAAAGCTTAAGCTTCCCTCGAGAACTCGTTGATGAGGAAGATTGGAGTTGAGAAGGAAAGCTAATAAATACTCGTGCGAGCGACTACACGCTCAGTTACACCGAATATTTTACATAGTTGAATATATTAAATAACAGTACATTTTTCATTTTTTCTCCTTCTTTTCCTTGATAAATGATGGCTGTTAATTTCTTTTTCAATCTGTGTCAAGGACTTATTGAAAATTATATGCAACCTTGTTGTTTGTGTTAATGTTATTCAGAAAAGTGCTAAAGTAGAGGGAAGCGATAAATAAAATTGATTTACTGTTACTATTACACTTTGACGATAACAGCTGTTGCATGAATTCTGCAAGACAGCTTTTCAATCTCCGTACGTCTTTTCTGCATAAATCATCATAAATCGCAAATAATGAAAAACAACAACAAGTAGAATCATGGCGCAAGTTATCACAATTATGCAAACATTAACATTCCGTCTCGCACTCACGGGATTCGTGCGTCGCCAACTACAATTTACTACCAATACTCGCAAAATTGCGCTCATCGTTGAATAATAACCCAGCTGATTTACGATAGCCGTGTGTAATCAGTTGTACCATGTGTACTCCCTCTAGTAAATTGCACCGCGTTGATAATGCAGCCCAATGAAAAACTTATGTCGCGCATGAAGGGTTGAAATTAGTGGTAACGCGTGCAATATGAAGCCCCCCATTCGACGTGCCATGTATGATGATTAGAAAGGAAGCTTTAGTGAAATAAAGTAAAATATATTTTCCTTGAGGTCTACAAAGAAAAATCCACCATATATTAAAATAATAATTTAGTTAAAATATTCGGAGTTTTTTTGTTAACTTGTATATAATTTTAATAAACAACAAGAATCTCATTAATATATTCACACACTCTTATGAAAATTGAAAAATCTTTGTTATAGTATTGCTACATTCTTAATGGATTCTCATTATTCTACAAGAATCAATTAAGATCGGTATTCGTTAAAAGAAACGGTCCTCTGTATTCTTTCGAGCTGACGAGTGCCGTGGGACAAAGTCGATCGTTACTCTATCGCGTCAAGCTAATTGTATCGCGCGCGGTGCACGAGGCGACGGTCTCGCTTAAATTTCCGTTCCCGGCATAAATTACCATCTGCTCGGCGGGGCGGTCCCCGAAAATTAACGGGGGACACGATTCACATAATTCTCAATCGTCGACGTTGTCGACGTCGGCTCGAACATCGTCGGGATTGCTTCTCGATCGTTCTCGAATGAATTTGTTACTGAGCACTTAGATTCATGGCGCGCAATCAAAATACGATTGTCCAATAAACATTTTATTGCTACTGCCGATTGCACATCTTCGTGATTAGCCCTCGGATGAATCAGACGCATCAATATTTCGTAGTTTATAGCTGGTGCCGACATGCGTCTTATTATACTTCGCTCTCATCCGAACGGATTCGTTATAGTAGTGACAGTCTTACATTTATTTATTAACTTGGCAAATGTATATTATAAGATATTTAGTAAGTCTATGTAATTTTTATAACAACAGCGCGCGACTCATCACATCTTCTCTTGATTAAAAATAAAGTAATGCAATTTATAAAATATCCCGTACGTGGTAAAAGTTCCTGCAGTCCGATCGACTGATCTGCTCGTTCGAGCAGAATCATTTAGGGAAACGTTTAATTCGAATTGCGCGACGAATGCCTTATTAGCCGCAAACGTGCGCGAGTCAGTCCGGCGGTGCAGATTGCGATTCCGCGGACGTGTGTCGTGAGAGGCCACGACCCAGCTTATTGGTCACGCGGCATCGTCATTAGAAACGTCATAAACAGTGATTAGAGGCGGACTCGGAGTGCAGCGCGCCGTTCAAGGATTTCTACGTTTCTTACAGTCGCCGGCGGGGATATGAATTGTCGCTGTCTCGAGCCCGACGTTGGAAACGACGTTCGACTTTCGACACCTAAATCGCCGTAACGGTTATTTCGTACCGGCGCGACTTGTCTCCGGAGACAAGGAGTCGTTTGTTCCCTCGTTACCGGCCCTTTCGTTACCTATAAATTCGTTATGCAACTCTCGTCGAGACGCCGGAGATGAAAGCGGTGAGCGCGCGATGCCGCGCGTCGAACCGCTCGAAGGATTCTTGGTTGTCGTTGAAATCGAACATTGCCGTTATCGCAACAATATCGTTGCCTTGAAAAGATAGCTTATCTAGTAATTGGTCTTCCTGCGTGAATAATTTCTGTGGAAACAATTTTAAACTATTGTTATATCGGTTATTAAATATAATGATCTCGGTGAACAAGGTTGTCAGATGACTTTTTCCTAGCGGAACATTATCTCGTTACGCAACTATATCTTCGCAATTGTAAATCGCGACTGTACCTTCTTCACACAAAGTAACTAAAAGTAACTAATGTGAGTTTTTAAAACTTAGAATATTCATAAAACGCAAAATTGTTCAAAATTCCCAGGAACAACGCTCGTTAAAGTTGACTTTTCTTATATAAAGCAACTATAAAACAACTCATCAAGTTATGTTTGTAAAAAGTTGGAATCACAAAAGGAAGAATTGTAAGAAAGGGCACACTTGCTCAGACATCCCATGTAATATGCAGACCTTGCATTAAACGCATCAACGGTAACGACCACGTTTTCCCTCGGCGACCCTTCGCTGGCATGCAAATGTCGTGTATCTCATCCGCCATCTCTGCTGGCATACTTCTTCAGATTAAAACGCCAACAAGTTCGTTTGTCTTCTATCTTTCGCTCATTGGCGAGATCTGAGTTGAAAAAGGCTTTCTGCTCGAGTGCGGTCGACTGCGATTAAGCTAAGGGAGAAAGAAAAGGGAGAAGGAAAACGACTATGATGTACAATAGATCTCCTCTATCTTTAAATAGCGTCGCTATTCCAGTAGGCGCGTTAACCCGATCGCGTCTCGGATGAATCGGAAGCGAGAATTGTCGGATTATCGCGTCGGCGATGCACAAGCCGAGCCGAGCGGTTGCGCCATTTTCACGCGAAATTGAATCCAGGATTAGGAAGACATCTATTCAGGGACGCTTGTCAACTTGAACCGTGCTCTCTTGCCGCCTATTGCAGACGATTTTACACTTTTGCTCATGAGCCTCTTGTTCTCCATCTCTATTCTCGACATGTTCGTCGTGATTCAATGTTATTGCGAAATTTTAATGTAATAATCTACAAGTTGGTATCTTGAAGAATGCGCGTTCTTAATTACTTAATATCGAATTATTATACTATTATAAAAGATATTAAGATAAACTGAAAAGTAGTCACTATTAATCCCGTTATTTCTCAGACGTACGGTACCATTATTTTCTAAATTCAACTCCTTCTTTCAAAGAACTCGGTCTATACACGTTTTGGGACTAATCTCTTCGATGTATAGCGCTAATCCCGTTATTTCTTAATGTGATACCAATCCTATTATTTTCCAGATTTTTGTTTCCAATGTGGTCTACATGTTTTGAGTCTAATCTCTTCAACAGAGAGTTAAGCCACACGTGTCTCTAATATGGTAGCGAAAAGATAAGAATAATCATCTCGAAGTTTGCCTGCCATCCGAAGTGGCGAACCTGTTTGGAACCTGTTTGAGACATTGTTCCGGCTCGTGGTGACCAGACGGACATGATACTCGGGCGCGTTCCCGAAGGGTCAGGGCAGGGCGGAGGGAACGATCGGAGGGATCGCGCGCGCGCACTTAGGAAGCATCACGAGAGAAGCACTCACGTAACTCACGTAACTCACGTTTACGCCCGCAAAATGAGCAGGCATACCGGTGTGTCACTTATTGCCGGCTAATATAAACATGACTCCGAGACACCCACAGAGGAGAAGAAAGTGCACGGCTCGTAAATCACAGCCGTTTTACATTTTAGCCGCGCGCCGTGTACGGCACGGGCCGATTTCGGAAACTATTAGCTTTAACGATCGTCTGCTGCGCCGTGTCGGTCGGCCGAACCATTCCGCAGCGAAGAAATCGCGTCGCGCGATCTCTAACAGTTCCATTTGTTATAACGAGTCCAGACGTCTACGGTAACGACTGTCCTTGCCAACGTTTATCGTGCTGCACCTATTGTGCGTTAATATCGGCCGCGTTATTTCAGTCTGTTTGTTAATATCGTTTTACATTGGGATTTGAGAACACGTTTGGCATGCTGGTTGCATGTCACGTATGAGTAGACATGCATTCTGAGAATCTGCATTTTTATAGTGGACTGTTATGACGCGTTAAATCATTTATAGTAGCTGTACACTCTGTGTGTCAATTTTTGAAAAATCTTACAATTTGCTATTATATTTTGTAGACGATCACAAGATAATTGGAACGTCGATTGCGACGAGGATGTAAAGGTATTCTTTTAGTGTAGACCGTGCTTTTCCTTAAAAACACAACACTTTATTTAAACCTTTACACGTTAGCAAAAACCGACTTAATCGCTCCGAAATAAGCAGTACTTCTCGACTTATCTTCGCGTACAAGTTCGGTAGCCTCCCTCAGCTCCGATTCCGCAGGCGTTAATATACCGGTGTTCGACGTGTCGCGCATGCGAATCGCGACACCTCGAACTGCGATCTTCAATCTAAGAATCGATCATCGGCTCTTACTCAGGCCAAGTTACTTTTTTAATCAAGGTGCTTGCTTAGCACTTTTCTCTGCAACGAATTTTGTAAAATATTTAATGGATGAAACGTCTTGAAATTTGTATTCTCTGATATATTTGTCTTGATCATGCAGATATCAAGTTTCAAAAAATTCTGTAGGTCTTTTCACTTGACATTTATCCCGTTTTACAATTGCTTTTGATTTTTTTCGAGAGACGTGGTATTACGTATTCGCGCGCTTCGCGCTCAAACCATCCTAAAGCTGTATTTTCTTTCATATCTATTTTTTCGTAATGTAATTTGCTCTCTGATGAGATGAAGTTGGTCGGCTCACAGATACGTTGCCACTCGTTGAAATGGTGCTTCAGACAGACGCGAGCAAGCTCTTCAAGTCATTCCGCTTCTCGGTTCCTCCGTTCTCTCTTCTCGCGATTAGCATACCAACGTTTATGGAAATATTGTGCTACCTTGATCCTCTGTAACTTAATAATGATATTATTTTAAAATTTTCATTGGTATACCGGATGTTCTTGTATATCAAGTTACATCTTCATGATCAACCAATGATGTCGGCTAGAGATCCGTTGTTAGCGATTAATAAATTCATCACATATTCCATGCGGATGATTATAAATGTTTATTCTACATCTCAAATAAAAATTATCATGCGCATGTTGTCCCATAAGAAATATTTATAAACTGTTATAAGTATAACAATTATATTTCTATCCAGTTATAAATCCTTGATTTATAAATCAAAGATTTTCAAAAGTTAAAGATCTCTTTTTGAGGGAAATCTGATGTAAGTCTGTAAACAACGTAACGGAACGCCAGAGAAAATGAGGTCTCATGCAGAATGAAACGGCAACATAACAGTTAGATCCTACAACAGTTAAAGAAGTCGTCAGTTGCTGTTCTTTCGTATCGTCTGCCATCTTGCGCTTCCGGCTCGGCTCAGGGTCTCCTCTATTCATGCCATTGATGTCGTGAAAGCGTGAACCGGTCCCTTCGACAGCGTCTTCAAGATTAATCCGTTTCGCGGAAGTGCAAATGTTCCTGTCGTGCTTCTACTATCGAGACTGTGGATTTAGCTCCGCAGAATGTTCATCTCCGTCTTCCACACGTTGGTCCCGAGGTTCCTTCGTCGAATCTCAGACGACCCGCTTAAGTCTCTTTCATTCTTCTTAGTAACATGCTAATAACGCTTGGCTCCGCTGCGCTTAATGGCAATGAGAAGAGACGGTAAAATGAATCCTTGTTAATTAAAATTCCGACATTAATAGGACAAAAAATATGCGAGAAGAAGGATAATACAACGTGAGATATTTAGAAGAATTATTTATTCCATGGATAAAATGTTCCTTGCAAATTGAAATTCCGCCGACACATTACGCGGCTGAAACGTATTTTCGTTCTTCTTTATTCCGTGTAAAGTGCTCAATATAATTTGATCCCGATGAAGTCAACGTGTAAAAATTGATAAAGATTTCCTTCGGATTATCCTCTCCATCGTCAACATTCTTAGATGGTACGTTTACTGACGCTGTTTATGCAACCCCCTTCCCCGAGATTTCCGTTCGGGAGATTCAGTCGGTAAGTTGCGAGAAGCTCGGCTTTACGTTACGAGCTTAAATCGTAAAAGCGGCGCGATCGCTCGCCGCTTAGCGATAATCTCCTTCAGATTAAATCCGTCGATGGCGGCGCGAATGGTCGTTGCATCCTCCTTTTGGCGAGGATTCCCCTTATCACGACGGACACACCGCTTTCACGGAGGAATACCTCGGGGAGGACCTTGAACGATTCTCCGTTTCTCCTCTTGTGATACCGCTATCGAGTCGCGTCGATCGATCGACCTTGGCACGCGAAACGATCGTACGTTGGGTGCATATTCTCGGATAGTATCGCACCTTGGAATTCAGCTAGAGAGAGCCTCGCAACGTCCAGACTGAGTAATCAGCCAAGGCCAATGACGCTGAAAAGTTTACCCTTGGCATTCCCCTTTGCCTTTCTTCCCTCTTGTTCGACGCTGGATGGATTAAGTGTCTTTTCTTTTTTCCTTGTCGATTTTTTTTGCATTAAATGCACCACCTCGAAGCGACGACAACGGTGCGTCGCGTGTAGATATTTATGAAATTCCTTATTTTATACGAGCTATCAAAGTAGATTTTTCGCGTCAGTCCCATCGCCGTAAAAGAAATAATCGATATTCCTGTCTCCGGATTAAATCCAATCCGTATAAACGATCGCGGGCGCCGTTGCCAAAGCTCGTTTTACATAATGAAATTCCAAACCTGCTTTCGACAGCTCTTCGCTCTTCGGGATTGACTGTATCGGTAAGCGATATCGGAGCGTTTTTTTTCTCGCTTTATGATTTAATAGCATTTATTTCTTCGATACGTTAAGGTATCGCGAGGTGTCCGTATAGAAAATGATGCAGGTGCTGAATTTAAAAAAGATTTGAGAACGATTTCTGTTTAAAGATAAATCTATGTTCATAAAAAAATTATGCCGCGCGAGACGATTTATTGTTCATCAATTTCCATTGCGGAATATTATAAAAGTATCTTATATGTAAGACGGGCTAAAGAGGGATTGTGTCTTTCCTCAAGCTGTAAAAAGCATTTGCATAGTGCATGCAAATTACTGAAGAAATCGTGTTCTCAATGTCCCAATTACTTTGCTAATCGAATTCGACGTTAGCTTCGTTTCCAACGATCGTTCTGCGTAATGAAATTCGAGAACAACCTTTGACAATTTTTCGTTTTTCAGTATCTGGCTCTTCTTATCGACAGTCGACAGATCCAGCAGTCGTAAGGGCCGCAAAGGGCGCGGAGACCCGTCGAAAGAAATGTGACACGCTCCTCCACTTGCTTATGCACGCTCGTATTTTTCATGCGAGAGGGACGCTGAAAAGTGGTTAATTACGATTGCATTCGGAGTCGAGAGCGTGGCTCGGTAAAAAGCTAGGAGAGAAACGCTTCAAAAGCTATCTCGTGGCTGCTCCCTATTCTCAGTCCAAAGGCTGTTTTAAAAGCTTCTTAAGCTGTAAACGTTCTTGTTTTTAAAGAGCCTCTACTCTATATTAAATATATTATAATACCACATTAATCTTGTGTTACTTTTATGAACAGCAAAATTCTAGTACATTATTAAATTTCCATCTACATATGTAGGAATTAATATTCCGTATAATAAATTTTAAGACACGTACGGTTAGTATTTTATTTATTATGATTTGCTGACTGCTAGTAATATTTGTTATTTGCGTATTGTTCTCTTAACTGAAATCAATTCATCAGTTTAACAATGCATAAATAATTTTACCAAATCAAGATGAGATTAAATAGTTACGCTGGAGAGAAATTATTTTGAAACTCATTCACTCGTTAAAGCATGCAATCTATTTTCACCATATTGTTATTCGCACGTGTTTTTTGTTCTTTATCCAATGTCCTTCATTCGTAACTGTACTCAGCAATCCGTCACGTTAATTCTTTCACGAGCAAGCTAGTCTTTATTCCATGGCGCGAGTCGCTTGATTAATTCATTCGCAAACGCGCGGTTGACTGCAATTGTACCCTTTCGAGAATTGTGCAGCGCGAAACGCAATTGAAAGGTAAATGCCATGTTCTGGCTGGCCTCCCGCTTTTGTGTGAAACATACCCGGTAAAAGCATTTACGAAAGGCATTTTTCGGAACCGTTCACCGGCTCGTCCATTTTTCGACAGATTACGCTGGATCGTTACGTGCAAAATGTGAAGTTCGAAAAGCTTGCGTAGAATGCTTCATGTGCTAGAGAATACCAAATTTATTTTGATCGCATTGCACTTTCGAAAGAAACTCACGTAATTGACTTAGATAATCGCACCTGAAAGCGCGAACGCGTGGGCAGAAGAAACTAACTAAATTTCGGGAACAAGGAGCGGTTCATTCAGATTATCACGGTCCAAGTGTCGAGAAAGGAGAGAGAGAAAGAGGCGGTCTGAAGAAGGCGAAGCTGATGCGTCTCGAGAAGGCGTTCATAAATTCGACTTACCAGGCCAGTCTCATGAGTATATATACGTATTTATATTCCTATATCTACATGAAATTGTTAAGACGTCTTAAGCCGATTACCGAGGAGGGTCAAGCTGACCTTGCGAGGCTTCTTCCTTGTCTCAACCCCTCGCACCCTGTTCTCCGAGTGCTAAACAAATTTCACGAAGCGTCGCAGTCTCTCATCCAAGAGCAATCGTGTTATCGCTACATAATCGCTGCGTTAATCGATATCTATTCACTGAGGGTAATCGCCTTTCGGTTTCACCTGGTATTATCAATTACGGACGCATGAGTGTAAAATAAGCCTACTTACATAAATTTGCCGGCTTAATCGGACATATAAAGGGAATTTCAGCGTTGAGAAACAAAGAGAATGTTATCGGGGAAAATAATCTCGATATAAATAACAGTCGGATTTAATTCGATAGACGTAATCCGATTAACGCGGGACTCCTTCCTCATTTCGGAAAGCTCTACCGCGGCGCGACACCGTGCGGCTTTCGGCTCGAAGAGGTCCGTATCTTAAAGCCAGTTTAAAGCAGATTCGGAGATGGGTGGCCAGATAGGGATCTTTATGGACAGCGGACGTCCTCTTACAGGTGGCATAAATCCCGCGCGACTAATTAGAATTTTATAATGGAACGAAAATGGGTATCAGATTACACGGTCGCGCGGCGTGCAGTCTGGGGATCATAATTACAAAACGCTGCTGGTGCATGTGCCGAATTTACATTTTGTACTCTATCCAAGATGAGATCAGGATGAGTCTGCGGCAAAATGACATGTACGCGTTAACATGTCTGAAAAATTAAGATAGAAAATAAACAAGCGACGGACACTGGAAACTCAATTGATGATTAGCGATCCATCAGTGTACTGATCGGAACATATGTACGAAACTGTACATTTAAATGCAAAATAATAATTCGATTAACATTATATGTATTCTATATTTTATTGGGTGTAGTTTGCTATTTCAATGAAAATTGGACAAGGATACACGAGACTCGTAAAAATTGTTTTGTTGTTTCCTCATCGAGAAGAAGACGTAGGTGTTTCTCAATGTTTCTTCCGTGTTACTCGCACAAGTTACTCGGGGGCAAATATCACCGTACACTGCAGAATTATGGCGATGTAAATTGAGAACGGTGCGGAAATTAAAGTAAACGCGAATGGAGAAGATCCAAGAGCGCTCGACTTGGTGCCAACGACTTCGTTTTACCTTCTTCCTTGCAGATAACTCGAGTTCCGCTTCCAAGCAATTATTCCGGCGACGTCCATTTAACCGCCGTAATTTATTACGTGTTTCCGGCCGCTCTCTCGCCAAGCCAATGGTGCATACCATTAGAAAATAACGCGATGCAATTTGCGTACATACTATAACGCTATTGTTAAGGCCTATTAACAAACTGTACAGCATCTTCAAAGAGCATCAAATTTTTTTAAAAAGAAAAAAGAAAATATTTTCGATAATATACAAAATCCGAAACTGAAAGTATTAATCTAATTTTGTTTTGTTTGACAGCAATTCAAAGTGCTGTTAAAGCAAAAATACCTACATCTAAAAAAGCAATAAAATAAACGTACGGAATAGGTAAACTTGCAATTGCCAATACGCGAATATTATATCCGTAGCGGATTTTCGATTTCACCTGAAAAATTGTACCCAGCGTGACATATCAGACGATTAAATTTATAAAAACGACGGGACGTCATCGTGCGATCTACCAATAATTCACAAACCTTCTGACGGGTTTCCATCTGCGCTTAACGGAAAATGAACACGAAGAATGAAAGATTAAATTATAATGGAAATACGTGTCGAAAGTGTGGCAACGCGCGGTGCGCCACGTTTTACGCATCGAACAAAATTTAATGAAACCTAACGCGTGTCCGATTATCACGAAGTAATTTCGAATCGACAAGAGGTTCGCTCGCTCGATGCAAGAGACAATGGTGTCTCGCGGTAACCGACGATTCACGTCGAGTTTCGTTTCTTCCTTGTTGTTTGAACGTGCGTTAAATAACTTATGTAAATACATAAGTAAACTCCCGGTCTGTTCGTTTCGCGTGCACGTTTGCGGATGATAAGCGGGTCTTTATCAGGGCTTCACAATCGTTGAGCGTGGCGCACGTCCGTTCGCGATCGCGCGAAGGATGCACGGCTCGATCCGGGGGCCGAATTTGCATGTCGAAATTCGCCCACTTGTTCCCTCGCGCAGCGGGTAGCTTATGGGCGATTTGATGGTCACTTTCAGCCCACGTCCTTCCATGATCCTCGCGGGTTCTCCCGCCACCCTTCCCGTTTCGACAAACTGCCGTGCATCATGGGCATCCGGTCCCACATACGGTGTCCCGCTGATGTGGCCAACGTGCCGAAAATAACGAAGACTCGCGCCGCTGCTTCCGTCCAGCGAAATGTTCCTCATACGTAAGCGTTCAATTAAGTTGGAGGACAGGGAACGACCAGTGCATTATTAAAATGATAATGAAGAACTACTCGGTGCTACGACGCGAGTTTAATAGTAGAGAAAGGTCTGAGATGTGATTCAAGTCAAACATGTACGCATTAACGATTTTACACTGCGTCATTAGACGGGTGACTGGAACTTGTACGATTGAAAGAATAGCGGAAGGATATCATGATTTTTATAAACTATCATATATTCTTGTCATATATCGTATATTCTTGAATCATTTTAATTGAGTCGTTTGCTTTTTTTGAGTGTATTTATGTATGCTTGCTTGGGTTATTTAAGATTTTATAGGAGAGAGTTGCATCTAATATAATTTGAGGTAATAAAATATAATAAGAATCTTCCATTTCTCATTTTAAATACCTTCAATTTTAAAAATATAAGAAAGTAATGAGTAAAGGAGGAGTTCCATAAAAAATATGTTAACATTTAAAAATGGCTAATTAAGAAGTAGTGATTCTTGAGACGAGAATGCACGAATGTATTGTTCCAACGCTGAACATTATAAACGTGAATCGTGCGACGAAAGTGATCAATTAAATCGAGAATGACCGAGATCGGTACGCATAGATGCCGGCCAATTTATTAATCGGATTATCAGCCTGATTTCCCTCGAGTAAACCATCCCCGTTCAACGTCGGAGGGGGAGGGGGGTATAAAATCGATTCATCGAAGCCCGAACAATTCCCCCCTCGTATCGTTCATCGTCGACGTTTCGTCCAAGTTCCTGGTGGATTCCCCTTTTCGTGACGCGCTTCCATCGTCGTGGCTCTCTTCCTCATCTTTTTTATTTGAAATAAGGGGGCGGAAGGGAGAAGAAAATCGAGGGTTCCGTGGCAAGTCTTTGATCGAGAGAGCCGGATAGATTGACGGGATCGAGAGCGTGCGCGGGTCAAAGTACTGGAAGTGAATCGAAGCTTTTTTTCCACTCTCACCTCCGAGATCAAAGCTGGCCGCATCACGGTGGCTCTTGACGCGCGGCGGCCACAAAGCGTTTATTCCCATCTTCTGGTGTGTCTGTGTCGCGTATGTATGATGTGTGACGCGACTTGTTTCGGATTTATCGCCGACGAGGATAAGAAAGCGAGCGTACGAGCGAGCGAGCGAGCGAAGATGAAATTAGGAGCGGAATGGTCGATTCGCGAAAGGAACGCGCGCGAGGGGAAGATCTTATCGTCGCCGCGATATAAATTTCCGCGGATCTCCTCTCCTTTTACCGCGGGATCTCGCGATAGCACCGCATATGAGCAGCTCTTTTTTGTCCACGAGAATTTAACTACCGCTCGCATCATTTCCACACGGAATTTAAGTGCGTTTCTAATCTCTACGGGGAAAAGTAATATAAGATATGTACATGCTGGTGCCGGTCGAACGCACGCTTCTAATATGAATTTAATTAAAACATACGCACCCTCGTGGATACATTTTGAATTTCAAATGTGTAGTCGTTTGCATATACGCCATAAATTCCAAAATGCTCGAGATCTAACTAAAGATCTCTTAGCGAAAAACGGAAACTAAATCCTATTTTTTCAGGAAGCGCATTACCTATACCTCGGCACACAATATTCAACACGAGTAAAGTTTCAGAGTTTTCGATCATATCGAACCCGACATCAATCTTTCATAGAAAGAAAAGCTTGATTTAAATCGGCACGCGCGCAATCCTCTTAGCGTCATTTCATTAAGAACTTATTCTCAGTGGTCGACTCACGGATAAACGGCGAATTAATTCCATTATAAGTCCGTGCAACGGATCGCGTCTGCGCCAAATTGCCAATATAAAATTCAACTTTCCTGCCATAACGTAAAGTCGATTCGATTTCCAAGTCGCATCCTCGTGAAAAAGCGTTCGCTCTGGAATCGCTTAAACTTTGCGGGAACGCAAGATCGCCGGAGGAGAGGTGGAGGGACATCTCATTTCACTCATCGTCTCGGGAATCGCACGCCAGGACGGATCGAATTATCTCTCGACACCGTTCCCGCGGATAAACTTTCTTCCGATCGATGAAGCCGCGCGGCAATCGCGCCCAGGGGGGAAGGACGCCCCCCGTATCCTGAAGGATTCACGGCTCATTTGGCAGACGAGTTTCGCGAAAATACCCTGCGGCCCCGCGGGCGTGACGGCCATCCTCCGTCGATCGGTTATTGAATAAAGCAATCACCATGAGACCCCACGGAATCGCTCGTTAGTCGTCGGCCGCCTTCATAAATGAATGATCGAGCGATATCGGCTCGCGTGGCATGACGGCAGGGGAGATGGAAAAATAATCTCTCGCCCTTTGACATGTGGAATGCGAGCAGCCACGCTCGCGTACGAGTTTGTTGGGATTAAATGATGCTATTGAGAACCGTATAGGGTTCCAGATATATTAGGGATAGAGTCCTTCGTGGAATTCGAGAGCAATATTTCTTAGGAAAATTTAATTTCAGAAAATCCAATGGAAATATGTGACAATGAAATTGACATTGTGAACATCTTATTTAGGATCTCGATTGAGGCTGTATTACTAAAGAATTATGTAGCAATTAAATTGCAAAATATAAAATTGTTTATCCTATATAATAGCTTTTTATTAAAATTATACTATCTACATAATCAATTTGTATAAAGTGACTGGTATTGCGAATTTGCATTTCAGAATCGGTTACGTGATACGATTGTCGCAAACTGCTTACGACTGTCGGAAGTTCTAGAATCTGGAGTCTTCTTGATTATTATACCATTAGCCTGCATCTAGTGCCATGCAATTATATTTCCACGGGTGAACTCGCGGAAACAAGGTTGCGAGTCTCTCTTAACATTTAATTACATTCGTCGGATGAAGTTACTTAACGAAGAAAATGTAACGAACAGCAAAGTGACGAAGACAGGCCTAAATCTCGACACTTCCTCACTGAGCGAGATTAGAATCGAAACGGAATTTGTTATCAGACAATATTCATAACTTAGGGAAAACTTGTTTCGAATTCGTTCCTTTTGGCGTGCGCAAAATTTATTACAGTAATTTCTTTTTAGTATAATAATTCTCGATTTCTATTACTTATTCATATTTTTAGCAATATTATTTTTCATCATATCAAGACTTTACCGATATGATCGAAATAGCGATTGATATGCAAATTTTCCGCTTCACGTAGTTTTGATGCTTTTGAGATCTTTCAATGACAGGATAAAAAATTCCAGTTTTTCCTATTTATCTTCAGAATGGTGATAAATTAGATGAACATGAAGTTGTACCGTGCGCTCTGAATTTCGTGCCGAAATCCTTTTCGTAGTATTCAATGAGAGAAATGTTGAATGTATTTTCATCGCATTTCATGATAATCAGGTCTTTCTTTATCCACGACCGTCTCGGTCCGGGGCGCGAGAAGCCGCAGGTCCAATTCGAGACACGCGCATGAGGCGAGCGAGCGACTGATGTATTCGCGTCACGAGGACGACGTCGTGCCCCACGACTCCCTCCTTTTTTTTCTGCTTCCACCCCCGTAATCAGGCAGCTCGCGAAAGAAATTCGCATTCATAACTCAAACCTGTTTCCTCTCCGTCTGCCTTGCCAGTTCCACCTTCCTCAGACGACACGTGTGCGTCAGCAAATTGTTATCCTTTCGTGTACACAAGGTTGATTGAACCAACGCGGCGAGAACTCCTCTCGTGATCCCTCGGTGTCGTACGTGCCGTGGCATCGCAGGTCGATCCGAAACTTGCACGAACGCGTGCGGAATCCACGAGAGAGCGCGTGTTCTCGCTCTTGAAAGAGATCGATGGATTCGGCGGTTCCTTTGGAGAGCAAGTAAGGCAGTGGGCTCGGGCGTAATAACATATTTCATTACCGTATATCAAATCATCTGAGAGACGCCGAGAAGCCGTACGCGCTGCGTGTTGCAGCTGGTGAACGGGAGATAAGAGAGCATCTCACCCCTTCTGTGAGACGCCCGGACGGCGCACGTGTACAATCTCGTAGAGGATCGGGCGAGATTTTGGGGAATGCTCGCGGAGATAAAACGTTTTCTCGCGTGATCCCGGAATTTTATCCCGGCGGGGCTGGACCACCGGCGACGAGCGCGCGCGCGACGGGAAGCTAGACGATCGGACACGGTGGACCTCATAAAACGCGGCGCGACGTCGTCGCGGTGTGAACCGGGCTGTAAAGTCCGGATGTGGCGCGCGTAATGTGGTGTCGGGTCGTGAAGCCCGCCGAGATAAAGCTGCTCGTAAAAGATGGACTGCGGGAGTGTTCTGGTCTAGTTTAAGTGCCACGGTATCATACGTATTTTTACGTACGCGGGGCCCGTAACGCCGCGCGTCCTTAGAGATGGTCTATCTCAAAGCTGCGCCACGCCACGTAACATTAATGAGATTCGTTCGTCGCGCGCGACACTGTGCGCCGCGCCGATTTATCTGCTTCCATCGAAATCGTCCATTTTAAGCGGGGGGGAATGTCTCTAATGCCCCTTGCGATTACGCTCTTCTTGATAGCACGGTCGCCGTTGAATCTCTCTAATTAGAGAGAAGTTCTTGTTGCGAGAGATTACCCGATCAAAAGATACACGCTATTTGGATGCTGTTTCGGAATAAAACCGGCCAGGAATTTGCGGGAAAAGGATTGCAAATCCCGCCAGATTTATCGCGCAGAACTTTCCACTGAAAAAAGCGGGAAAATATTAATGCGATCAAACGAACGATTTACGTCGGAATGAAAAATGGAAATGCAATAATAACAGTTTATATCGCAATATTATCTAATGCAATAATGCTATTGAAAGACATATTTTCGAGATAAATATTGAGCAAGTCGATATACCGTATAAATGATTTTCCGATCTGATACATTGTGCAAACATTAATTTCTGCATGAATAATGAATATTATTGATATTTTTAGAGCGTGAGCAATAAATTTGAGCACCTTTTAGCACCAGATTGTACATTCGTAACGGCTCAGTTCCGTAACTCGACATGTAACACGGCAGTGTATCGAGAAAATGCAAATGTGCTCCGTGAAAAAAGATCACGACGTGATCCGTGATCACGTTGCTTGCGAAGACAAGGATGTTCCGCGAAAGTTTCGCGTCTGCTATGTTCGATAAAACAAAGTCACTCGCAAATCCTTGCGAAACGTCTGGCGGCCGGGATAAACTGCTCGGGAAGTATTTCGAACTTTTCACCCTCGAACGAAACCCCATCTGAGACTTGCGATATAAGTTGCGCGAATTTGCCACGAATTCCCTGTCGCTTTTGCACGTGTCTTCGACGGCATAGTACTTTTAAACGAAACCTCCATTCTTCTTTTTCAGTCTTGTACGCTAAATTTAAAATAGAGAAAGTCTAACGATAAGAAGAATAATACGATTAGATGTATCTTAGTGCAAAAAATTGATAGCCGGTCTGTTTAACAAATTTTTTTCTCACTTTTCGTTTATCATCTCTGTCAGTCCTTGCTAAGAACACGCTTACTTCGTAATTTCAGGTTCCCTCTCGCTGTGTTCTTTTTACACGAACATGTAAATACTTGAGCAGTCGTCTTGCAGTCGTCTTGAGAGTCGTCGAACGGTTAGTCGTACGTGCTACATAGGGTAAGTCCTTCCGTTTGCTCCACCTTACACGAAACTTTCAGCTTGCTGGTCGACGTAGGCAGTCGCCTACGTTGACGGATACCCACGATGTGGTCAGCTAGAGTACCCTTAAGTTTCCGTGGCGGTTCGTTTCCCAGTTGGAACGTCGTTTTAAAAAGCCACACCAGAATTCAAGTGGTGCCGTGCATTCCCGCTCGCCCTTCCTCGTGACAATTTGGGGTTCGTGAATATTTCATACGAGACCACAGCAAGTTGTCCGAACAAACCACTTGGAGATATCACGCTTCTCCTTGAGCTTTCCTACTTCCCCCGGATCAATCGGAATTTATTTTTGTCTTTTCTTAAATTCGTACGATGTCGAAGCGCTCGTCGATGTTCCCGTGAATACGACGACGAATCGCTACGAATCTTTTTACCTCCGTAGATTTTCTATAAATTCGCATTCGTATCTGACTAAATGTATATTGCAGAGCAGTGAATCGTGGAATGCAATCTTGGGACGGACCATAAATTCAAGCACTTTCTACCGCAGTTTTTTATCTCTTTCTGATTCATTTACTTTTAAATAACAGCAATTCAGTCACATGAAGCACACAAAATATCCTACATAAATTCCCAGCAGAAAAGTTCAAGCATTAGACTTTTCTCCTTGCCAGCACCCGCGCAGCGTCTCATTATCAGTCCCATCAAGCAATCCGAGTTGGAGAGCGAAGATAATTCAGCGTCGTACACGCGCACATGTACCTACACATGTATACGTATACCTTGTCCTCCGCATTCCCTCTCGCTAGAACTTCATCGTCGTCGCCGTCGCGGGATCTCTCTCTACTCTCAGGTTTTCGAGTGTCCTCCGCCGTCGAGAGCGAGCGCAGATGACCCCCGCGAGATACACGCATACTGGATGGACCACGAGTAGGGAACAGGTTCTCTGGCTCGGCGTATAACATACCCGGGGTGCGGTGCGTGAAATGCGCGCGTATGCTCACCTGCGGTCGCGCGCGATGTGTGGAGAACAACGACGACGACGTGGACGAGGATGAGCCCGGGTCTCGGACTTATGTAAACAGGCTTGCGTGAGGAGAGCCAGGCTGGCTGCTATATGACCGCGCGATACCGACGCATTATGCGCTCGGCGCTTTCCGCACGCTCGCGCGCCCATTTACGTACCTGCCGTCTCTTGTGCGCTCCGTATTGTGCGCGTCGCGCGTGGTACCACTCCTTGTTACGCCTAAATGCAGGAGTGCATTGTATAATGAGCCTTCTCTTCGCGTACGGCATCGCGCGAAGTTGCAGGCTAATATTTCAGATGAACTTGATAATTCGAGTCTTCGTAATTTGAGCAATTTGCGTAATTCGAGCTGGAGAACCCATTATTCAGCATACGTAAATGGCGTGCTTCTTTTGCCCTGCTGCGAATAATAATAATTTAGTGTCTAGTATCGAGATATTTATGATAACTGAAGCTTTATATTGCCTTTTGTACAATATCTCATTTTCGTTTTCACAGAATACATAATGGTTGGTTTCCACGTAGCATTTAACTGAAACATACATTGAACTTTTCGTTGAGAGCCTTGTTTGCAACAGTAATGATCAATGTTAAAAAAGTTCCATTACATCTCACATTATCAGCAAACAGCATCAGCAAATCTCGTCGCGGCAACGCGTGTAATCGCGCGAATTCTCGAAAACAACTCACGTCCAAATGAACAATAACTTCCTCTCGATGTGTGCATGTGCATCTCATTATGCGAACACGTGCGCGAGAGTGCGCTATTAGGACTCGCACATACTCCAGCCCGCTTGAACCCGCGTTTCCGACCGACTTGATACCGTAAGCGAACGCTGGTGCATTGCGTGCTTGCGCAAAGTTATCCCGAGGCGAACTCTGCTCATGATAACTCTCGCTGAATGCCGACCAAAGACCAGTTTCCTCGCAGAAGACACATATTTGAGGTAATTCGTGCGCTTATGCGATGCGCCGCGCGTCCCCAGGTTGAACGCGCGCAAGCCCGTTTTACACGGCTCGTAAACCTCTCGTAAACCCCAATTTGACGAGGGAACGTTCGATCGGTACACTCGATTAAGAACGGTGACGATGATTGTCGCGGTTCACAGTTCAAGGCTAAAAGTGGAAATCGGGTGACGTTATACTTGTGACTCGTTACCAAATTACATTGTAGCCCCCGTGGATTTCTTTATTGACGAAATCAAGTTTTGCGTGACACCGTGTGAAGTTCATTGCGAAATTCTGCGTCCACCATGCGCTGTACCTTCGTGAAAGTAAACGAGATTGCATCGATGAACACATCGCGCTCGATTGTCTGTCACGCTTCTGACGATGATTTGTTCTGGAAATTAACGATGTTCTCGCAAATTGACTCAATCACGGGTGGTACGGCGAGTCCGCGTACGATTATGCACGTGCGAGTAAATTTCTGAGTGACTCCGCGATGCGCTTGACGTTGAGGACGACGACGAACGACAACGGGGAGACTTGGGATGACGCAACAGCAGTATAAGACCAGGGGCTCGCCTTCAGGCGAGCGTCATTTATGCTTGACATTTATCGAGAACGACATTTCTATCCGATATTCTTTCACGTCGCGTTGCTCGGGTCCCTCGTTACTCAAAGACCGTGCCGCGCACAAATTGGCGATCCCGCGATAACGCGGTCGTTAACCGCTATTGCACAAATGCTCGGTCGCGTGAAGCAACGCCGCCGAGTGGACGGCGAGGTAGAAAAAACCGTGGACACAGGAGGACGCACATGCCCTTTTCTCGCTTTTTATCCCACAGGCTATGCCCGCTATCATCATTAACCCGCGCTTATCGCCCCAGCGCAATTTCGCGAGCGATCGATTCAATCGTTTTTGCAACATTCCTCCCTTTCCACTCCTTCCTGATCCCCATGTGGAATTAAAGCTCGGCTGTTACGATGATACCAACCATGGTATGGGAATGCCGTCAAAATTCAATTTCCTCGATATCTGATTTTTTACGAGAATTATATCCTTTTAATTTCCAGTAAAAATTTTCATTTAATTTTTGGTACCATCTGACACTTGAATTATTATATGATTATATCGCTAGACACATACACATACGTAAAGCTCGTGACCTATTATGCAAATTTTATTCTCTCTCAACTTTATTAAATTATATTCCATAAGGCGTAGCGCGGATAATTTCACATCGATTATATAAGTTTTTTTGCGATTAGCGATAAAATCCGTGGAATTACGCGAATGGCATACGTTGCTGCTAATGTCCATTGATTGCAGATTAGGATAAAGTTAGCGAGGTTATTATTACAACGTTAAATGGCGCGAATCGGCGTGATTTTATATACTTGTTTCGGGAATAACCGGGACAGTTCTGCGCGTGAACGATTCGATTGCTCGCTCCGACCAAGCTCGCGACGCGGCATTCGCGGCGAGTTCCGCAGCGGAAAAGGGCAATGTTTAGGCCGGAGATGGCGGCAAGCTGCGGATGCCGATTAGTACAATATAATAATATTCGTCTGGCCGGTGTGGCGCGCGAGAAAGTCAGTCGCGAGCGAGTCGAATTAAGGCCAGCGCGCGAGAGGAAACACGCGCCGGAACAATCGAACAATTGCAAGCTCGATGCGGGACTCCGCGCGACGAACGCGGTTCCTCTGGTCAATGGCCTTAAGGGTTCTCTCGTGTGCAACGACCCTCGTCGCTTCTCCTCTCCCATGCGTTCCCCGGATGACCGCGTCTCGCGTTTTATGGCCCTTTCTTTATGGTAAATCGCGATCGATTGATTACGCGCGTTTCCTTCAATCGAGTCGGGAAGAACGCTTCGGGTCGTCGGTTCGTCGGCGTAGCGATTGGTATCTCGTTGTAATAACTTTAACGGGAGCTTTAATACAAAACTCATCAAAAAGATGTAATTGTAATTTACATTATGGCCTGAAATTATATAAATATATCGGAGAAAGTATAACTTGCATAAACAGATATTAAAAGGAAAAATAGGAAGCTTAAAATGTTTTGAAGAATATAATGCCTACTTTGCGAAACATTCTTTATATTCTCTTGTTCTTATAAAAATATTCTTTGCATTTCTCTGGTAGTAAACTAGCTCCAAGATGTATGCATCTGTCCATCTGCATATCTGTCTGTCTATCCACCTAGCGTATCACTCTTCCATCGAAAGAATGGAGAACTAGGAATCTCGACAGAAAATGCCAGGACGATTCGACGTGCCTGCGGCTTCGAAATATACGAATTCGTAGTCGATCTTCCCATTCCCCACGCGCCTCGCTCTCGTTACAGATACGCGTGTCGATGTCGTGCCGGTATCCTCGAAGTATATCCCAATATTGCGCGCCGATGGTGCACGGGCGCACAGTGGTCCGCGCAAGTTGGTGTGGAAAAATTATTCTGAGCTTGTTCCTGGCGAAATCGAGTTGCGACGCGTGTCTTCGGCGAGACTTGCGGACTTTTGCGGCGCACGGCCCGGCGAGAGAAGGTGCGCCGCGCCACGGAATCGCAAATTCAATTCCCGACGGGATGGCGGCGTGGCATGCCGACATGCGTTTAGCTACGTGCACCACCGTGCGGAAACCGAAGTGCTTGTTTCGTGTCTCTTCTATTTCTTCGTTCCGCTCCCCTCCGCGTGAAAAGTTATCCCGAGGAACATAATCGACGAGACATCGTTACGTATGCGTTTGTGTATCGAGTCTATTCTGTCGTTCTCTGCACGTGCAAATCATCTCCAGTCTGGTAATGTTAATGCCAGAGGAATTGGAAAGTTGATGCGCCTACATAATAGGCGTGTAGAAATGGAGAGAATCAATTGTTGCAAGCGTGTAATTCTTGTAAACTTTGTTTTAATTTTTACACCGGATTGTGGATTCAATGTTATTTTAAGAATTTTTAAAATTACGAATAGAAACATTAAAAGTTTATCGTTGCATTTAAATAAAGAATTTCTTTTTTTATTATTCGTAGATTGATGAGCGTAGTGGTTCAACGTCGTGGTGTGATTTTCTGAGAAGAATCTTGGCCGTGGCAGTTTAGGGTTCCAGATCTTAGATTACCGTTTTGCAATTCCGATACCGGGCGTCGAGCGAGATTATTATGGTTTCGCATCTAAATAGCCGGCGCTGCGTGTGATTTGTGTTCGAGGCTATTGCACCTTCTCGAAGTTTAGTCACCAAGTTTAATAAACAGCTTACCGTAGACATTAAATCTTTCGGCAAATAGTACATTGATCTTGGTGCGTTAATAAGTGATTTTAATTTGTGCAAACACGCGCGAACGAAGAAACGTTATTTCGTTAGAATTACAAATATTAATAAGCTTTTCCGATCTTCTTCCGTTTACAAACTGTAATAAGCTGACGGTATTTGTCTCCGCTTACTCTTCATTTGGATGAGGTCTTTGACCTCAATAGCAGGTTCTACTCAAACGGAATCTGTTTGCTTGAGACGCGCAAGAAAAACTTGGCTCTTGAAAAATCCTGGCTTTCTGGATCCTGCTGCTTCACCGCGATATAACTCCGAATATTTATTCTCAAGAGATTCGCGTGCGCTGATTTCAACCTTGGCAAATAACAGGCTAATGTATATACGTTATGCTAATAAGATTTCCATCATAGAATTTGAAAACAATTTTGTTAATGAACTATTATTCCTGAAATATTTACTTGACTACAAATTATTATTTCGAAACAATTTACACAAAGGTACACATGAAAGTAAAAACTGCTGTGAAATATTTCTACAGTAAATATAATTACTTAGATATTGGATCAGTTAAAAAGTTTATCCAATTTTTACATCAAATTTTACTTTATTTATTTAATAGAAACAAATTATTCATCAACCAAGTACCCTCGTTGTCTCTGATTAGACTATTGTCTATGGTATAGAAATTATTAACATTGTTGCCATTACATGTAAATTGATCTGAAAAATTGAAAATCGAATCGAACTTTTTGACTGACCGAATACAATACACGGTTATAAAAATTACTGGCCCTTTTAGTGCGAAAACCATTGTTATTTATGTGACGCTTGTACAATACAACGTAACCTTGCGGAATTGAATAATAAAGCGAAAGAAAAGATTGAATCATCGGCTAGCCGCTCGTGGCGAACGAGATAAGCAGGCACGCCTACCAAAAATAGCGTGAGATCAGATAGAGGGAACCAGTCAACCTCAGCCGAGGAACGAAATACGCCCGGCAACATTTTTCTGACAATTTAGCTTCGTTAGGTATCGATGTCTGCGAATCGCTTAGATTCTGATCGCGCGGCGCCCGGTTATCGGTTCCGGGGAGGCGGAGGCGAAACACGTATTCTCCATTCGATTCGAGATATATCGCTCGTAAGTACATCCGGAGGCGCGACTGACGCGCTCGTCCCCGGAGAGTGGAGAAGGGAAAGGACGAGGAGCAGCCGCGCCGGAGGCCAGGAAATCTCTCGTCGGGATTATCGCGCCCGAGGACTGCCGATTCCTTTTCCTTCTTGTTTTCTTCCGCCTTGTTCGCGACGCCAGCGGATATTCAATTTTAGGGATGATTCTAGACCTTCCGCTCGCGGCGACGGCGACGTCGCGCTGCGCGTCGCAGCGAAGCAATTTGCCGCACTCTATCGAGTGTCTATCCGTCAAATCCCGACGGACAGATCGTGTACGATCAGGATTTAATGATGATTGACGGTGCATATTGGAGGATTGATTTATAGGCATGGGAAAGTGCTGAGATGTATGAGCTTTCTTTGATATCGATGCTGCTTTGTAATATCATTCCGATATGTATTGTCCTTCTTGCGTAGGGTATGTAAGTCAACGATTAACCCTTTCAGTGCTAAATATTCAAGTCACTGGTGTACCCTCTGTGCTAAATGATTTTTTCTTTAATTTCTTAAAACTTAATTTATATTCTTGAAACTCATTAACTATAGAACTAAATATAGCAAAATTTTGAAAAAAATTAAATATTGAAAGTATTCGTATCCAGATGTACCAGCACGCTCGAATATATTCGAGCGCCGCATAGCGCGTGTAGTTTCCTTGCTCGAGTATACTCGAGCATAGCACTGAAACGGTTAAACACGGAATTGGAATGTGTTATAAATCTAGACCGCTCCATTTTAGTGAAATTTTATTCGGAGACTAGAGATGTGAGAAGCTCTGTGAATTTCAATTACCTGTAATTTGAATTCATGTGTAAACTTTTTAACTGATTCTAAATGGATATATAGAGAGTTCCTTTTTTAAATTAAAATTAATTAAAGTCCGAGTTTCTAGGTCATATCTGATTTCACAGATTTGCTCGTAACGACAAATTCACACCTCGTTTATAACATGCTAAAAGCACGCACTGTAGAGAAGTATACAGGCGAGAGAGAGAGAGAGAGAGAGAGAGAGAGAGAGAGAACTTGAACGATCTTCGCACTTTGGAAAGCATTCGAATTACACTTTAGAGCTGATGATAGTATACGATGATGACACGTTTCGGAAAAAGTTGTAGATCTGGCTTTCTCTTCATGCATGAACGAGCACGAGTAGGTATCTCCATCTACGTCGTATCATTCTTCACGATAGTTTTACATGAGAAGAATGCTTGTTAGATGAATGCGACTTTTCTTGACGGATTAATTGTCAAGTATCCCGAACGATAGAATACAAATCGAGTGTACACGCATACGTCACTCGGTGTCGCTTCCGGTTCGCTTTCAAGTGCGAGACGATACGTTGTTGCGCTTCGTTTGCTTTTTGCGATCATACTTCCTCCTGCGTTCTGCATCGAGTGCATCCGTTCGCGATGATCAATTAATCTCGCGTGTTGCTATGGTCGTTCTTGCGCCACGGGACATCTCAATCTCGCAGCAGTCGTGTGCCATTCTTGCTTCTGCGTGCGGATGGGATCGCGTTTCATTAAACGTTTTGATTCGATGGGACCTCCGATCGAGGAGTCCCGGTGTTGTGTAAAAAGCAAGTTCAGATGGAGCTCCCTTTGGGATGTTAATTGCTTCATCCCTCATTACTCGCATTACGCGCATCGTCTTGCTCCACTACTCATTAAACGATGATTGATTGTCCGGCTGTCGAGGAGCGTCTCCGCGCGAACCAGACGACGTAAACGCGCTTGGACATGATCCCGCGCCAAACTAGCATTATCGCGCATCGACCTCGACCGTTATGAATTATCGTCGATCATCGTGCCGGACAAATCGGGACGCAGAACGGGATCGCGTCGTGCGCTGTAAAAAGCGCGACGCGTCTTCGCGCGAGATTTATGATTGCTGCCTCAGCGCTCGCGTTGCCGATTGCAACTTTTATTCAACAGAGTTCATAAACAGCTATGATAATAATAATTGCAGTATTACGAGCTTTTTGGAATATTACTGGAGCGACGAAAAACTGTGCCGCTACGTAAAAGGAGAAACAGGATGAGATTCTTCCCTGCGAGATGTTGAAAATGATCGTGCCGTATAATTTCCCGGAAAGTGGGAATCTGCGACATTATCGTAGCCGGTTCGATCGTTTTCACTCGTGCCAGGCAAGTTCGAGCAGTCAATTAGCCGTGAGAAGGCAAGAAGCCAGCGCCTAATCTTTCGCGCCGCGTCGCTAATTAACCCATGAAACGCGACGACAAAATACGCCCCGTCGGATTCTCACGGCAACGATAAGAATCCATAAATTATTGCGGCAGTGTCGGCGCGTCCCGAATGGCCGATTAATAATCGAATTTATTGGAAGCTGCCAATTGATATATCGGATTAGCCCCTCATTTGTCCGCGTTTACGAGCGAATTCGCTCGTATAATAGCGGGTTTTATGAATGGTTGGCCAGCAGGTGGTACCCGGGGGATAGCCGCACCCGCACGAAATCCCTTTCCTTTTCGCTTTTCTTCACTCTGGCACGCGAGGCGTGAATCGATGCCGCGTTAATTGCGCCCGTTATGACGCCGCGCGACGTCTCGACTTGCCTCAGACTTACTTCAACCTCGCGTTGTCGCCGGAGTTACGAGCCAAGCATCTGGATATCGTCATGCCGCCTCCTCTTCCTGGACTCGCAAAACACGACTGAGACGTACGCGCAAACTCGTAAACGTTTCCAGACGTATCGAGCGATTTTTAAACGCTGGCGTGGTCTGGCGCGAGTGCACGTGGAAAAGTGCACACGCCCGGCGCCGCGCCGGTTCGCGCAAACAAATAGCGGGTAAAAATATTTATCGCGCTGCTCGTTCTTCAGCATCCCTGGGGAATCCGGCCGACAGGAGGGTCTCCCCATCGATCATATTTAATTGAAACCCAACACCTACCTCCGGTTGTCCCTCTATAAATCTGGATTCACCGCTGACTGTTTTCGCGACGGGCCATCGGTAAGACTCGACATCGTGACAAACAAAAGGGAAGAAAGAGAGACAGGGAGAGACAGAAAAGTCGATGAGAACACCACGGGAAAGATCACGGCCAGAAGTCCAGAACTGAGCGGCTATCCACGAATTTCCGTCTCACCGATGAGAAGTATCCATCGTGTCGTTAACGAATCGCTTGCGGAACAATGAACGTTGCATAATCATACAAATGAAATTACGAGCGTTGAAATTCGATATTTCCAGAAAAATGAGTTTTCCAAGTAACATCTCGATTGGGAGCTGCTTGGAAGAGCTAGTTTTACACCATGTATTACATTTCTTTGTAAATTATCTTTTATCGAAGATTAAAGATCTTTTTTATGTGAGAGTTTTTTCTTCAATTGCTATATCAGAAAAATCGACTTGCATCACCGACAGGCGCCGGCCGTTACGCGACGAGTCTTTCAGACGCGAACAATTTTTTGTCGCAACATGTACCGTAGACCAACGAAGATATTATCTATTCTTCGATAAAATCGTGTATCAGTCTTTGTAACTTTATATTTATAGAGGCAGAGAGAATACCCGTTCGATCAATCGTGAATCGGCACCCAATGATTATCGACGATCGTACTCGCGATAATCCCAGCATGTTGGACAACACAATTCGGTTCTCCTCGCGCCATAAATCTCGTCGTGTCCTAAACGACGGCGGGAGATAGACATTCATCGCGATCGGACAAATTGAGCCTTTCTCGGTTACGCGCCAAATACGCCGTGATCATCCACGCGTTGCCAGTCCATCAATTACGCGAACAGCTGGCCGATTTCTTTTGTCGCGCGAGAAGAGAGAGAGAAACAGAGAGAGATGGGCACAAATCGACACCAATTATTCGTAATCGGCCGGTCTTCCCGCTATTGATCTGCGCTTTCTCGAAGATGCACTCTCTCGGTGCAGAATGATGGATACCGCAGCAACAAAGTACTTCGACTTAGCCAGCTGTGTCATTAGCTCTCGAGACACTGCTCATCTTCGGCACCGTGAGATCGATTGGTTGAAAAGGACCGTTCCTCCTCTCTTTGTAGTCCCTCATCAGTGCACTTGAAATCGCTTAAACGCGCGGAGTCACAATGTCAGAAGCGGATATATCAATCTTGTAAATAATATAATATTTTTATGAGAATGATTATTTTCTCAAATAAAAATGAGAAAAGAATTTTATTCTTGCGTAATTAATTATTTTCTTATAATAAATCTCAATAAATTAATTTTTCTGATAATAAATCTCCATGAAGGATAAATCTATCAAAATGGTATTGAGTATTTGAGTATTACGATTGCAGGAAATTCAAATGATCTTCGCCATCATCACTTTGACTTCCATTAATCTTTCTCCATACCACATGTCTTGATTTCGATGTGTCTTTGTTACAAATTAAGGAGCACTATGCGGTCTCAACTAGGTCGACTAAGAACTTATCCGCAATTTCACTGCAAAGTTTATTCGGCAAAAACCAGGAATAACTCACGTCCGAAATTGCGAATTCGCGACATTTAATGTGCACTCGACTGTGACTGTCCGGCAGTTGTACAATATATTCCATCATAGTACTTTGCCACGCGACACCACGGCCATCGCGGTAGGCTCGGCTATCAGGTTTCTCGCTCCATTACACCTCCCATGTATTTATTACGGGTTCTTCTCCGTTCAGACTTCCTCGACTCGTCCAGGGTCCCTTTTCACTCGTCAACGTCTCGTGTTCCAAGGCACTTCGCGCACGGCCAATCAAAACTACGAGCGATGACGTCTCCATTCACGCACACGGGGGTCCGAGGCCCCGTTTTACGTTGCCCCGTTCTCCCTTCACTTTTTCTCGGGTTCCCTCCTTTTTTCGTCTCGTCCACTTGTGCGCCTCGCGCTAATTGATCCTAAGTGGCCTTCGGTGGAACTCGGATCTCTTTCTCTCGCTCATGGCCATCCCAACTAGTCAAGAGCCCGTAGCTAGTTCGGCCTAGTCGCGCTCGGATTGAAAAGGAGAATGCGATTAATATGGAAGGACGGGAAAAAGAGCCACACGCATATCTATATACGCGCACGCACGTGTTCGAAGATAGCTTCGAGATTCATCGTTATGCAGTACCATCAGGTCTTGGGAAACTTTACGAGCTTCGAGTCTAAACAGTTCGAGTGCATTTATAGAATCAGCGCGTGATGACGGTATCTGCGAGTTTACCGAGAATGTTTGATAATAGATGCACTTCTGGAGACGTCCTCTTATTAAAACTTGAACTGAACTTTCCATTGAGTCTCGAATTAAATATCCATTAGTCCTCGGCAATTTCATGACTAGTCGTATCTAGGTAAAGTGTGGTAAAAGGTAGCAGGTTTCACGACTCAGTAAATCAGCTCGTGGGACGAGACGTGTCCCTGTTAGGAACATCGGACGTTTAAGCGGCCGTAAATTGGGAGTACAACGCGAGCGTAGTTAAAAGGTTAATCCAGCGGGTATGTGCGCGACGCATTTGCATGCGGTATCGCGTCGGCTTAATTGTTCCTAAATTAAAACAACATCTCTTTCCATCTCTTTCTCTTTTAATGCGAGAGGATTGATCAGACACGCGGGCGTTCACGTTCGCTCTCTTCTTCAACGGCGCCGTTGCGTCGCTCACGCGCGCGAATTATCGCGCGAGTCGCGATAACTCAGTCGTCTGGCTCGACGACAAAAGTTACCGCAAAGAACACTTTCCTTCCGAAAATAATTTAAAACTCTCGAGTGCACGATACGTACGATCGAGAAGGAGAGAGAGAGAGAGAGAGAGAGAGAGAGAGAGAGTGCGAGCAAGTGAAGAAAGCATACAATTTTGTAGCCGAAGGCATCGAAAAACGAGCGAGTCTTGTACGCTCGCGTGGTGGCGAGCTATCAGTTTAATCGCTCCCTGATGAATGGACAGATCGGCTTTCTTAAAGTGCCGGTTTCTCTCCGTCGACCTCGCCATCTTTCTCCCCTTCCTCGCACGTTATCTCCTGTCTCTTTCTTCCGTTCGCATTACCACAATTTTCTCCTCCTGGTGCACTTTGTCGCCTCCGTCTCTTTCCTGCGATGTCTCGCGATGTATGTGCTCGCCTCCCCGTTTAACTCCTTCGTCACCGTATCACCCTCGCTTTCCTTTTTCTTCGTCTCCTACCACATCACCGATTCACTTTCGAGGTTCTTTGTTGCCTTCTGTACTCCGCGTTTAAACGTCTTTTCGCACGTATCTCTGCGTCGTGCGTGTCCTTGTTCGCGTACGCATACCTAACTCCTTTTGTGCTCCTCTTCTCTTTCTTCCGAGAGGCAAATGTATTCTCATGCAGCATTCGCTGCAACACTTCCCGGCGGCCATGTACACCCGTGTGCCGCACCCTTAAATTATGCGCGCAATTACGTGCACCCGGATCGCGTAAGCGCATCGGAGATGCATACGATGCACCCGGTAAATGCATCGGTCGGTTAAGGCGCGAAAGCGGCGTCCAAGATTGCCGGATGCGCCGCCCGGGCATTCGGCTTCCCTTCTCTCTTTTTTCTTTCCTCTCTCTTTTGCCGTAGGTGCTAATGACGAAGCAAAGTGCCTGGTATCGGTAGCTGAAGTGTTCTCGACTTGGCCGCATTGGATTGAGCCGAGCGCGAAGCGTATCGCGTGGCAAGATTGGCTCGTGTCACGTAACGCGTTTCGAAACGTGTTGCGGCTGTCACGTTGATGCCACGCAACCATACAGGCATCAAGTATAAAGTAGACTTCTTATACGGGAGACGCATGTATGCGATATCCGGATAGAAAAGCGAGTTTGCTCTCTTACGTCGAGAACTTTATCCGATACACTTGAAATCGTGACTGCAGATAAACAAATTGTCCACTATCGATGGTGATTTACTAGTGACAATGTCACAAGAAATGCAATAAAAACACTCGATTGAATACCTTCAATCTATTCTTAACTCTTACTGGTGTCATTATCTTGTTATATGAGCATTTTTTGTTATCTGTTCTTTCTTTATTGCGGAAATCTTGTGGGGAAGAATAAAGTCGTTTAGATGCCTTTGCAGCATACTGACAAATATAAAGTATATCGCATAATAATGTAGTAGAATGATATTGTAGTAATATCATCAAATAAGCCAGTGTGTATATGTAGCGCAGCACAGCATAAACAGTTATTTTACGCAAAGATTTAAATAGTAGTTGGGACTTAAATATAGCGAACATGTAGGGGAATCGGGTACATTGCAGCTATGGTGCAGCTAATAATATAGCAGAAACCGTCTAGACGATCGTATCGAGTGTGCGTTATAAAGAGGTGACGAGTTGAATTCCGCATTATATTAATCTTATTGCCGCGATTTACATGGGTGTATTTGACAGTGCGACTCGACGATCATCGATGTCTGAATCAGGGAGATTAAATTTGAATTCGTTGACCGGTTGCGAAGGTAATAAACGCAACAGTGCGATAAATGCGCGAACGGGGAATAAAATCGGAATTACGATCTCGCGTCCGCGCACCGCAGAAATATATATATGTATAGTATATATACATATATGCACATATATATATACTGCCAAGTTCTGGTCGATTAATTTAATTAATCGCATCGGCGCGACGAACCGTCTTTGGCCGCGATCCCGAGCGAGATAGAGCGATCAGTACGCGTGTATACCGACATCCATCCCGCTCTTGTTTCGTATCAATTAATAATCTCGCACTTGTCGCGCGAAATTTATGTAATGCGCTTGAATAAACACGTTCTCGCGAACGCATTCCGAAATTTCTTGAGTGTGCGTGCATGCGTGCGTGCGTCTCTCCACGACAAGCACGTGTGTCTTACTTAGGGAGAAAATTCCGGTTTGCCAACCGCGCTGGCTGTCGATTTACCCAATTGTAACGGTGTTTCCTTTTAAGAGAGAAATCCCTATGAGCGTTAATTCGAGAACGGCGTTACGCAAGCAACGCAATTCGCATCCGCGACGAAGAAAAAACGGGTGGTGCACTTACTGTGGCGGACTTTAAATCTCTATCTCTGTCGTCAGCGTTAATATCCCGTCGTATTGCTCGATTTAAGAGACTCGATAAACGACAGAATCGTGAAGATTCTGTCCGGACGAAAAAAGGAAAAAGAGAGGAAAACATGGAAAGAGACTGCCTGCCGATACCCACCTTTCGCTCGCGAGACGCTTCTCAGATGTAAAGCTCTTCTACAACAAGAGAGACAGAGATGTGTGCGCGCCGCGCTTATAAATTGCACCGTGCGCACCAATGTCGTCGCATGCACGCACGCACGCATAAATCGCGCGCGTAACCCTCGGGGTGCGCGCAGCGCGCATAAACACCGTTCGCGCTCGCACACACCCGTCTCGCGGAGCATAAGCGCGCTTATATGATCAGAAAAGAAACGTATAAAGCATGAAAGAGAAAGAAAGAGAGAAAGGGGGCTGACTGCGTGTTCAAACAAAGGTGAGCCTGCAACCTGCATCTCGGCTGCACATAATGCTCTTCTTAGCTCTTCGCACGCTTCGCTACTTTTCTCTCATTGCTCCCCTCGTTCCCTTTCCTCGCCTCGTGCTCCCCTGCCTCTTCACGACGCTGATTCTCTTCGTTTTGCTGATGTTATACACCGTGGAGGTATACATCCGGGCGGAATGTCTTGTTGCCAGGTGTACCGGGGGAGAACCTACCGCTTTTTCTTTGCCGCTTCTCCGTGTCTTCTTCCGCTCAATTGCGCAACCCGCGGTTCACTCTCGACGATGACGACGACGACGACAGTTTCTTACACGAGGTCATCTCCGTGTATTCTTCCTTTTTATTCGCGACTCGGAATGGGTGGTAACAATGCACGCAAAGAATTAAGTTGTCCTAAATCGCGCGGGAAAATCACGTAAGACACTCCGCCATTTTCGGACGCCCATAATTTGATATAGGCTGTGCACGATTTGTCACTGCTCTGGCTATGACAAATTAATAATTGGCGTTCGATTTGCAGCATTGTTTATTCTTGAACTAGCGCGTCGATACCTTTTAAATAAGCATCTTTACATGATCCGCTTGGAGATCGTAGGTACGTGGGTTGAGGTCTCGTCACACCGTCTGTGGGACAACGGGGACCCGCCGCGTCGCGGCTACCCGCTAATCGAACAGTAAACTCGAGTTTTATTCGTTTGCGCATTGGCGAGTACATTCGCATGCAAATGCACGGGGTAATAAATGAAAGGGTTGCGGGCGCGGCGCTTCGTTTATACGCCGTAAAGCTCGTCGGTGGTATTCGCGATAATTGCGAGATTCTAAGGGTGAGTAATAAAACGGATCGACAAACCAGACAGAGAGAAAGAGAGAAAAAAGTCGTTCTGCAGCGACTGTTGTTTTATGAGGCGAATGTGCGCGTAGCGATGACATATGAATTTTGTGCACGGAAAATATAGATGAAAACAATAAAAACGTAAAAATAATATAATCGTATAATAGAAAATCCACTCTTAAAAAAGCCGTGTTAAATATTAAATCGAAATCATTGTTGCCTCTTTTCCGCGATGCTGATTGGTTCTCTCGCTTGGCTCGAACTTCGTGTGGCTTGAACTTCGTGTTGCGAATGTCAGAATGTCGTAGTGGCTGTCAGTGCGGTTACATTGATAAATAAAACATTAATATTGAAAAATAAAATAGCGCGCGCCTGTGTTGCTAGTAATATAAATCAAACATTTGTGTTTCCCGTTAACGCATCGTTTGTTTTATTAAATTTAAAAAATCTTTCGATCGAACCGCGGTGTGCGATGAATGGTGCGTCGGCGTCACGCGATGCAAAACGACGATTCTACGACACGTGATTCATAATTCACGATATCGGGGTCGCCGACGTCCCTCACGGCCCGTTTTCTCATTATTCGCTCCTCTCTCCCTCTCGCTCTCTTTCCTCGATCGAAGCTCGTTCGACAAGTTGGTAACGCACAAAATCAGTTAGCTCCTGTCTCGTTTATGCTCTGCCTCCTTTACGTCAGCTCGTTTGTCACAGCTGTTTATCGAGTATCCTTTGGGGATGATTCACCCGAAGGTGGTTGAAGTCTTGGCGCGCGCGCAGTAAGCTCTCTCCACGTTGATCTTTTGTGAAAATCCAAGACGAACGAATTGTCCGTGAAGAAAGTTTATTCTAAGCACCTTATCCGAGTTCTAATTGGCGCTGCTTTTCCTCTAAGTGATTATGCCAGGTTTTACCTTTCGTAGGAGATTGCTGATTCTATTCTGTAGCACGATAATTATACTCTAATCTGATTAACCGAATCTTACCCTTTTAGTCGCCGAAACCATGCCTGCTCATTTTAATGAAACACATCGATATTCCTGTTTGAATCTGCTGTAATATTGTGACATAATTCTGACAGAAAGAAGAAATCTTAAGAGAAACTTTTGAGAGACGCCGAGTTTTCCCGAGAAAACTCGCAGTTGCCGAATTATCCTTCCCTAAGTCGCGTGAACGCTGTTTCATCGCGGCTTTTGAGTCCTTCGCGGTGAGACTTAATATCAATAGGATTTTACAACTGGGGCTTCGTTAAAATCCCGGTAGATCTAGTGTTATAACGAAATACCAGTTACAACGCGCGCGTACGAGTCTCTTGAGTGTCGTGCGAATGCAGGTATCAAAGGTGACGGAAACGAAAGATTGCAAGTAGTACAAAGACCCGATACACAACTCGATCGAAACCCTCGTGCGAAAGAACGTGCGAATAAATTAAATGAAGATAATCCAATGCTCAAGTGTCCACGCGGTAATTAAATACGCTCTCTTTGCTTCCCCTCGGTTTTGTCTGCTCCGCGATTTTATCATTGTGCACTTGCTCATTCTTTCGTTTGCCATTATTCATATTAGAGTTCGTTTCGTCAACCTGAGAAATTACCCGTTGAGAGAGAAAGAGAGGGAAAGAGAGAGAATGAGAGGGAAAGAGAAAGGGTTTTTAGATAATATATAGGAAGAAATATGAAGGTTTCTTTTATTGCTCAGAATTTTGGAGATCGAATTTTACTCCGTTTAATTATTTTTCTTTGTTTAATAAAAATTTGATTATTTTGTATATTCCGGATATATTAGTGCATTAAAATTTATTGTTGATTATGTATTGTTACTTCAGATTATATAAATGCGTTTTTATGATATTTATTATTTTAAAGTCATTAAAAGCATTTTCTAAATACGGATATATTATTGTACAAAACAAGATACATTTTTTAAAAGGCTACGTGGTTTTAATTCGGAGAGACTACGAGATCTTATTTTATTGCGGCGTGAAATAAAATTGTGTATTCATGTCGTGCGACGGAGAAGTACTCATGTTCACACGGTAGATATTTACGCGGTAAACGCTGTTATAAGCCGCCAACCGCATTTGCTAACAAATTTGTTAACAAATTTACAACTTGCCTCGAAACTGGATTACAACTAAATTTCATCGCTCTACATTCTTCCGCTACGGCAACTGCTGTTGCGCGTTTAACTTTGGGAAACTAGTTAGTTCATCCCGTTGGTATAGATAAGGTAAGTGTGACAGAAACTTTTTAATTTAGAAACATTTTACTTTACGTTGGGAGACAAAGTAAAAACCTTTGTCTTCTGATAATAATAATTTAATCCAGTCATTTCACGATACTTTCCCGATCAAAAGAAGAAACCGATGTGCGAGAGTGCTGCACATCGACGAATCTCTGAATATTTCAAGGATGTCAATTGTTCCATCTTAAGGTGAGCCTATTTCGTCGAATAGGACGATTGAACAAGAGAGAACAGGAGGGAACGTTCGCGAAAAGGTAAAAGTTGCGAACCACGTAACTTCGCCGACTTCCGCCTTCTCGCGGCTTACAAATCCACTCGTGATTAGACAAAGCAAACACCACAAAGATCGCGAGAGGCACGAGTGTTCCAAGGCGACGAAAGAGTCGATGAGCAGCGAGAGGGAGACCAAGTGAGAGACACAAAGAAAAGAACAGCGAGAGAAGGGAGACACTAATAGTGCTGATCCCACTGTAAGCTCCGGGAGGTTTAAGTCTCGGTTAAGTGGCGAGTAATGAATATGCTAGCGTATGCCGAGTACGCGAAGAAAGCTTTGCACTTTGGTATCGGGTTCAAGCACCTTGCGGTTCGTGAACATGGCCGCATCATGCGTATGCGCACGTTCTCATTTCGCGAGTTCCCGAAATAATTGTGGTCACTAAGACAATATTTTATTAATCAGCAAAATTAATTTTAGTCGTAGAAAATAGTATAAAATAAATACTAAATAATCTATTAGGTCGCATTCGATTTTGCTGATTTGGCTTACTAGCTTAGAAAATCTAAGCGTGAGACCAGCCGGTCAGAACAGGCAGAAAAGCGATCATATATCTTCCTAATCACGTTTTCTAATCATTGTTTAGATTAAAGAGCTCTTCCAAGTATTTCACTATTTCAACAGGAGATATTCAAATACTTATTTTATCTTTTAATTTCGAATAATAATTTCTGAAGACGTTAATTTTTAATTTACTCTCTTTCTTTTGCGGTAAATAAAAATTTAACATTAAGGAGAAACGCGAAGCAGTATCGGCAAATCTTATTTATGATGTCGATATATCTCAAGCCTCGGTATCGCTGTCAGCGCGCATTAAGGGAAGTACCCGTGAGACGATATGAAGGCGCCTCGAGAAATTCAATTCCACGATACTCAATTAATGCGATATAATGAGCCGGCGAAGCGCGACATTTTCCTTCTGCGATCGGCGACGTGATACTTCGAGCACGATGGCAACGACGAGGACGATGACGACGACGACTCGTCAATGTCTCTGTTAGCTCGGCTCGAAACTGTCTTTGAGCGCAATAACCGAGGCGCGAGACTGGTTTATCACGCTGTAATAATATTGATTAAGTTTTCAGATGAAGATTGGCGATACAGCTCTGCGTTTCATGGCCGGATTAACACGTACGCCGCGAATATCTCATCGGAAAGATTCTAAATCGTTCTCGTTACGCCGCAGCCATGGTGGATAAATCGCGCGACTGGTAACTATCTCTCCATGGTGCGGACGCATGCGGATTCATTACGCGCGACGTCGGGATAAAAATCGCTATCGAGCGAGTCGAACGATCGCAGAATCAGAATACCGATAACACGGCCGAGGGAAAAGGAGCGTTGATAATGTGGTAGCACCAGTTTTGCAAACATCGCGATGCAGAAATTGGCAGTGAAACCACCAGTTCGACGTAAACTCGCGCGATTACATTCAAGATCGTCTTCGATAATGCTCCCTAAGAAAATCCTTTTTATTAACTCACGTGCTGTGGAAATATAATAACGTGCGTTTACACTTCTCGTCAGAAATAATTACTCGTTCCTTTTTTTTATTATTTGTATTTTGATTATTTTATTACTTGAGAGTTAACAATCAAACGTGCATTGCTTCCAAATAGCAGAATTAGACCGTTGCGTGATTGAACGCCCTTGTTCGGGATTCGCCTCATCTGTATCTTCCACATCCCCTAAATTGCAAATGAGCCCGGCCATGCGAGATAAACGTGCCAACTACTTTCAGGGGAACCCAACCGCCCCCTCGATCGCGAACGATCCCCAGACTCGCAGTCAGTCACGTTAGGAATTCGCAGCATGGCGCGCCGTGTGTTAATTTAATACTGCGTGAAATTTCGCTTTGCGCGCCGCGCAGATCGAAGTCTTGACAGAGTGGAAGAACCAGAAGGGTTCCGCGCCAGGAGGGTGGCGCGCCACCCGTGAGCGTCTCGGTGACCGATTCTGTTTGAGGAGCAACCCTTGCCGGAGGGTGCCACCGGGGTGGCTAGAGTAAACACGGGGCGAGCCTTTGGGGTTGGACACAGTTGAAACGCGTATCGTTCCGGCATGGTCACGCGTACTGTGCAAACACAGGGGGAGTTTCTAATATATACCGTGACCGCCGCGTGTAACGACATCGGCCGGCCGCGTATATACGGCTATAAAAATCATCGCCGGAAGACCTGTCATACGGGGAACGTCTCTCGTCTTCGGTGAGAGATTAATTGACGATTATTAATATAAGCGCGACAGCACGGTGAATTGTTTCTCAATATAATAAATGTCTCTCAACATGTACGGGAGACGAATATGTATTTCTGTACCTCGAATGTTGTAAACGTATTGTTTGATATTATCAATTCTTTGATTATAACCGTTATGTATCGCACATTACATTTTAAGATTTTTTACAAGCGGAGAAATTAATTTTTAAATTAATATAGAACAACATGGAACAACAGTTTTATTAAAATCCCGGGAACGCAAGACTTGAGAAATGTAACTAGGGTAGATGTGTTGATATTATTTTTACCGAGACGTGATATATCAAAGCAATAATTAAATTCTACTGCAAAGTGCGCGTTGGCGAATCGCACATGCGGATTTTACCGAAGAGTTCTTCGATTCCTAAAACAACGTTAAGACCCGATTGTAAAAATAGGAGCGCACGATGCAGAAGTGACGAGAATGAACGATGCATAATATAGAACAGAAAGGTCACGGCTGCCCGATCGAAGCGTGATTCTCGACAGTGGTAAACGCTATTTTTGTGAACCGCAAGATGGGGACGGCTATTTTGTATCACGCAACGACGACGCTCTCCATGCCAAAGGTCGCGCGCATGTAAAAATGCATATTTATGTATCCTTTGCGTATAATTATCCGCAACTATTCTCGTCCGCGTGGTTAGACAAAACGAACAGCGCATAACAAATACCGCGTGTCGCGGTAATTGTACAATTGGTGAACCGTGAAATTACAACGCCCGTTTCTGCCAATGCAATACGTCGTCCACCATCGGAATATATATCGCCGCGAGGGATTTTTGATTTATTTCACTTCTTCCGAACTGATTCTAGCAGGCTGATGAATGTTAGAAAACCTGAATATTCAAAACGCAACGAATCGAGAAAAACAAGTCGATAATTCGTGACGAACACGATTAACACTAGGTGCCCGAAGATCCTCAATAAAACAATAAATCGCAGGGTAATAATAAACAAACAAATAAAAATTAAAAAATATAGGAAGCAATAAAGCAATAGATCACCGTGTACAGAGCAATTACCAAGGAAACGGTGGTATCATCCCCGGAGACGAGTCAAAGCGAGCTTGAACTTACGACCAGCACTAGAGACGAGCAGAGCGGGAAAGGAGTGAAAACGAGATACGAGATCGAGGTATGGGAGGTCTCTCATTCGTCACCGTGGAAATCTCGAAACGAGCAGCACGAGACCTGACGTTACGTTACGTCGCCGGTCGACACAAGCCCGTATTTTCCCGCGGAAATGTCGAGCACGAGACCGAAGGGGGTTTGTCGAGGGTAAGCGGCGGTCCGGGGTGAAGGGGTCGCACGGTAGGACCAATTCGGAGTTCACTAACCGTGGAAATGTTACTGCCGTCACGGTCCGCGGGGTGGAGAGGTGGAGGGTGCGAGTGTGCGTTCGGCGGGGCGACGAGCGGAGAAACGTGGCGGGACGAGAAATTGCAGAAATCTGCATTTTCCGTGTGTTCGGTCTTGTAATAACGGAGGAGCATGCGGCGGCAGCTGAGAAAGGAACACGGACATCTTATAAAGCGAGCAGCATCATTGTCGTCGTTGTCGTCGTCGACGTTGTTGTCAGCGACACCATCATTATCGTGAACACTTTCGATGCTATGAATTCAATAATTCGACAAATGTTGCAATTTCGCTATCTATAAAATTGGCGGTTCCGCTTCTCGACTTTTATTCAAATGTATTCGGTGGCATAAATGGTAAATATAAGACTAGTTTATTATACAAATTGTATTAATGTGCTACTGGAATGCGTTCTCTTTTTATATGAATAATATAAAAATACCAATGTCAGTACACATTAGTTGTATAGTTAAATAGTTACCTAGCTGTTAGTTTAATTATTTCACATAGCAGAGATAGTCTTCTGTGAGAGTAATAGCAATTAATTACTAATGGACACCTCTCTTTCTCCATGTTAAAGCCGGTGGTGCAACATGTAAATACGACCGCTTGTGCTACTTAACACGGTATTAAATTCAAATTTAATCTTTTGCGGGTGTGGCTATTATTCATTATTAATTCATTATTCATTATTTAATTAATTATAATTATTCATTCAAAAACTCACTTTTTCTCTTGGAAAGATTTTATCTTTATTGTACTGTATTAACATTGTACATAATAAAACGTAGATTTAGGTGCTTTCTCAAAAGATCAGTGGTTCAAGTATCTTAAGTCATAGATACAGCATTTAGAGATAAAATCTTTTTTCAATAGAATCGAAAGCTATTATCATAAAATTCAAATTAGAATATTATTCCAATTTGCTAATAATGCTGTTATTCTGCAACTCTTGTAAATAAATTATACTATATACTAATTGAATAAATAAACTATCTGATTATTACATTATCAATATTATTGCATTATCAGTTCACTAATATTTAATGAGTTAAACTAGGTTACGATTTACGTCATCTATTCTTGTCGTTTATTATGATCTCAGAGACTTATATATTTCAGAGACTTATCAAAGTTCTGATAAATTTTTATCCATAATGTGAAAAGCGATATTTTTTTAATTTGATTCTCAATTTAAATTTCTTACATAATTCTTTACAGTTGTTAAATGAATTTCTTCATGAATAGATAAGATTTTCCTTACATGACGGATTAAATTAGTTTTATCTAACTCGAGAGATAAGTTCAGAATATCACAGTCACTTAAAAATAACTTATTATACTACGAGAAGTCATTAAGAATAATACACATTGACTGTATAACTGTCAATTTCATCATGCTTACTGCATCCAGCCAAACAAAATCGAATATCCCACTAATTCTCATTATCAGGGAGCAGGAAATGCAATCTGAAGTTTGAGTGTGCTTTCACATGCAGCGTAACTTGCGTCGACCAATCACATTACTGCCTGCAGAAGCTGATATCCAAATGAAACGATGTGATCGACGCATGTTATGCTTACGCGAGTTGCACTGCATGTGAAAGCATCCTCAGACGCTGTAAAAGGATCCTAGAATCGTCTGTTTTACCGATAAAATGTTAATTTCTTTTCAAACATCCTTGTGTTAATTGGCTGTACAGAAATAAAAATCTTTCTTAATGGATATCGGATGACACCAGAGTAAGTGAAATGAATAATTTGTTTAATTTGTTAAACATAAAGTTGAAAAAATTTTTAGTTTTATTATTCACGAAATAAATACATCTCTTCTATAAAATTCAACTTAAATTAATTGATCAAAAAGTTTCACTGAAATAATAAAAACCGAAATAATTATTTTTGTTTCAGATTTAACTGATCTTGCAATTTCTGCGACAGATTCGTGGCACCGCACCGGTTCGAGCAAAGCAGGATCGGCTCGAAGATAAGTTCACAAATTTATTTTATACCTGTATATTTCTTTGCAGATTTGCGGAGTCCTGTAGGAATTACGAACAAACCGATCTAGTAATATTTAGTTATGATAGATGGCAGGAGTTTTCCTATTGATGTGATATCGATTGATTGAATTGATTCCGTTATACTTTTGTTTTCTCGATGCGCGGTCGACGATGGAAGAATCCACCCAGTCGAGTAGAAGTTCCTCGGCGTAGAGAGTTATCTTTTAAGTTGTCCTTACGTTATGTATATTTGACAAATATATATTATAAATTGTAAACTTATCTGTATTCTCTCGTAATATCATCCATCAAGTCTAAAATGTACTCATTAAATTAATTCAAGTCGCGACGTAACACTGCAAAGATTTAACATTTTATATATGTATTTATTTATGAAATGTATTTCTGAAAATCGGCTTTATTTTTTAATCGGCTTTTAATCATTTTTGTTTCAGAGTAGCAGAATGCAGTCGCTCCTAAAACGCAACTGCTCGGTAAGTGATAAGCAAAAATATTTTTTATATAGCAATAAGTATATCTTTGTAATATTCAATGTGATTTATTTTGTTTTAGTAAATAGAAATATTAGATCATTAACTAAATAATCCGCATTGCGTCTAGATGGCGATAAATCAAATTAAATATATGCGATTAAAAACACGCAGTCAAAGATAAATCGAGATAAAAATTATTAACAAGTATTTTATCGCATGCATTAAAAAATTTCGTAATTAAAATTCATTATTTAATTTGAATACGTAATTTTATTTTGATGACCCGTGCATTACATTGATAGGCTCGATTATATATTGCACGCGTATGCATTACAAGGTTTCGCGATCGCGTTATGAATTTCACTCCGAGTAAAGAGACGTAAAATGCTTTTATATATTAAATTAAAATACGTTTTAAAATAAATCCGTAAATATATCGTGCGAACAATATTCGCACAGATATTGCAAAGCAGTCTTCTCAAATGTATTGCGAAGGCAAATACATTGCGCAACAATATCTGCCAAATATTGCGGAAACCAGCCATCATGATGCAAAATAATTTATCGTATTTATCAAATTACATGTTGTCAGTGAAGTGAAGTGAACAGAAGTAAATCTTGTTCCCACATAAAAATCGTTCAACGACTTTAATAACTTTAATAAATTAAAATGAAGACTGAAGGACTGAAAGACAATTTTTATACTTGCGTTTCGAAAAGAAAGAAATGCTATATCTTCTAAAAATTTCTTTTATAATTATGCTTACACATTTTTACACATTAGGTTGTAATATATATTCATTATTAAAAACACTACAGAAACAGGAATATGTGTTACAAGCCAATATATATTTGTTTTAAATGCTTGTCATTTTCTTTACTGTCCGTTACAATTACAAGAACGAATTGCGTGCATTATCGTATCTCATATTATCGAAATAATATTGAAATTGTGTAATGCAGAGGTGTATAAGTTTCCATAATTTATCACGTCTATTTGACATGAGTAATGTCAATGTTGTTGGTAATGTAATGTCGATCATGACGTTTTGTAGTTTCATTTAAATGATGACACTTTCACTTTAAAATTCGGCAGGAATCACCTCAGGCGGTTTTTAAAGCTCAAACTTAAATTACAGTATTAAATTGGAATTATACACTCGTCTGTTTGCGTCTCACGCAATCTAGTGTCAATCTAGTACCCTCCCTCCTGTTTCCCCGAAGCTCGGCCGACTAATTTATGTAACTTACGTCGTTCTAAGACGAGCTTAAATCTTCTTTCCACGGGTGAGCGCTTGCGGTAAGTGTCGTTGTTATCTTAACGGCTGCCGTGGCTGCTAACGAGAATACAGACTGTTCGTTATCTTGCCGGCGAGAGCACGCGCGGGCCTCTCGCCACGACACTTGTGCTTTATATGCTGCTCAGGGGGGACGCGTCGCGAGGATACGAGATGGGTCCTGATATACGCCACATCGCCGACCTAGCAATCGCTAACTTAGATTGACGTACGGAATACTCCTCGGAATGTAATTTCAATTATTTAATCATAAGTATATACCGAGTTATTCCCGAAAAATAATTTATCTCGGTAATGGAGAATCAACATTGTATAATAACATAATTTTGCTTTAGTTTACTTTCAACTGTAACTGGAACTGTACGGTTTACTCGAAAATCGTAACTTGTCTCCTAATTTGGAAAGAAAGCGAAACAGAATTAACACGATTTCTGGAAAGTGGAATGCATTTTGCAATTTACGTCAAGCTGTTGATTAAACGCGCAACGAGCCAAGCGTCAAGGTTTCAAAGTGCTAACTGCGACGACGTCCGCAATAATGCCGAGCGTTCGATTCCCAGGCCCCAGCGGGTGCAACCACGGAGTTAATAACGAGGTGATAATGTACGTGTGTGATCCTAAAAAAGTAGTCCCCTCGTAACTTCATACGGAGCCGGGAAGTTGCGACACGTTTCATGGCGCTGTTCGTTGATAAGCGGAATCGCGTGCGGCACCTCCGAACGACGTGGCGCTCAAGTAAAATTTTTACGGCGCACTCGCACGCGTATTTCTCTTTTACAACTGGTCTCCGCGACGAGCATAAGTGCCGGCCGGCCAGCATTAAAAACACGCCGGACCGCAAAGAGTTAATTAACCCCGCGACTCGTCGAGCGACAAGCAGTCCCCGTTCAAGAATACGCCGCAAGCCGTCCGGTGACACACATAGCTAATCGCGCGAAACTCGTTCACACTCGAGTCGCCGTACCCCAACGGAAACCCCGCGAAAATCCTCACGGTCGCGTCGTAAAGAACGTGAAAATAAAGATTTGCGCTCTGCAAAAATCTCGGACACGCAGGAGTGAAGATGCAGGGTGGTCCGTTCATGGACCATCTTAATATCTCTTGTTACGTGGGCGTCGCGCAGGAACGTGCATTATCAGGATAGAAGAGGACGTTGAAAAATCGCGCGAGCGATTTCACTCGCGCCGCGATACGAAACGTCGGAGAGACAGGAGGAGTAGAAGAGTAATTTGCGAGGTTCATCTTGGCATTCATGCGCCTCGTCGAGACCTTCGCGCTTGCGTTTCGGACGGATTCGTGATTCATCACGGTGTTGCACCCGGTATCCTCGCATCGCGGTATGGATTGACGGCGAACAACGGGGTCTCGTACGGTTACGAGACGCGGATGTGCCTGCTCACGTGGATGCAGCATCCACGTTGCATCGCACGCTGGTGAACGCGCACGCGTACTTTCTCACACCGGGAGATCGTTATCCCCGCGGCGGTCCGTGGGCCTAGACAAACGTACATAAATTGAATGCACCGAGATTAGGGGGTTGCGCTCAGCTGGTAACCACTTTGTAACAGTACCGTGGAGGGACTGAGACGAATGGTAATGGCGTCCCGCGTCTCTCCCGATAGCGTCGCGCGCGGCTGGGAAGACGCGCTGACCCGATCGCAGGAAGATGCCTCGTTCTAGTCTTACCAGTCCTCCTTCTCCAGTGCTTCGATCGACTGCCAGTTCAATACAATATTGCTCGATGTTTCCACGATATTTCCGAGTGGAATTAGCATGCTTTCGCATGCGATTTTGCGAGCGAATGTTAGGTCATGTTTCTCAATTAAAAGATGCAATAACGGATGATATAATTAAGCAAGAAATACGATGACGATGATATTTGCTCTCACATCCATGAAATGATACATCGGGACTCGTTATCGAATTACAATATATGTCATTAAAAGAAAAATATAATTTGCATTTCTCTTCGTAGAAGGAAAATCGAAGAGTTCCCAATTACCTCTGTCTCGCAGAATCGCGAACGGAAGCGAATCGATCTTCCGCACCATGGAGAAAGCGGTGTGACCCGCGATACAATCCCTCAATTAGCCCGATGATCATCCCACATTTTGCGCTCTAATGCGCGCTCTACGCGTATTCTGAGACGAGAAAAATTAGAAATTTCTCACGCTCCTATTATCTATATTTGTATCGTCTACTAATCTATATTGCCAACGCAAGAGATGACGATAACAACGACGATACGAAGGACGACGCCGGCAAGTTCGACGTCACTTCCGTAATTAAGCGCGCCGCAAGCACGCGAGTAATCGCGCGTGGCGCCCGTAATTGCCCCGCGTGTGTCGCGGTGGTGTCTTTGTTGGATTTACATGTAATTGCTGGAGCCGGGGGCACTTACGTTTGCAGGCCTTGCGATGCGTGATCGGTCTCGCCGGGTCCCTGTAGTAACCTTCGCGGCAGTAATGACAGTGCCTTCCTGCCGTAAAATGCCGGCACTGCAGACAAACGCCTCCGCTGACACGGCCCGACAGCTTGTACAGCTCCATGTTGAATCTGCACTTTCTCGCGTGGAGGTTGCAGTTGCACACTGAAACAGGTAACGCAATAATTTTAGTCGGCGAAGTGTCACGAGGCCGCGCGCTATTATTTTACGACTTCACCATTTCTTTTCTCTCTCTTGTCCTTTTCTCTTCTGCGATCCTTCGCGCGTGCGATTCCCCTTTTTCTGTATTGTCGGCATTAGCGCGATTTTAACGACAATTATTATTGTCGTTAAAATCGCCGTAATCGCGATTAGCTCGCGACGCGGCCGCAATTATTTCGCGGAAAGAAATAGGAAATCTCCTTCATTATGCTCAATCTGCATTGCGTGCGGAAATAATAACGTTAAACGTACGTATTTTTACCTCACCCTTAAGACAAGGATATGAGGTAGATTAGCGTTTTACGTCTCTCACGTGACTTTTAGAACGCAAACTGGAGAGAAATATCGTTGCAAGAATAACACGATCTGCGAAATGTAAAGAATACATTCGAGATAATATGACGCTAAATGCGCAATTTGCACGGAACATGCGAAATCCACACGAGGTATAAAGAAGATATATATTATCCTTCATCTTATGCAATATGAGTTATGCAGTTATGTATCGTTACAAAATGTAATTTTAAGTCCAATTAAAAGATCTATCTTAAGTTTTTCCAGAAATTTATAAATTGCGAGTGCTTTCAACCGCTCATTTATTCCTCGAGTTAACCGACGACAAACGATTAATCTGAGAGAATCTTCGCTCTCGCACAAACGGAAACTCGGCTTTACCCATGTAAAGTTTGCTTACGCAACCATTAATGATTACTCGGAGGAACACCGAGTATCACGTAGAAATGAACACGTGTTCATGCAAATCCGTTAATAAGCGACGACTGCTCGGCTAAATCACGGCTCCTTCGCCGGGAAGAGAACGGTATTCATTCCGTTGGCGCATCGGGCTCGGAATGCCATCTATTCTACTTTAATTACGCATTGCTGCAAGGTAATAAACGTTGTGCCCCGCCTAGCCGACGCACAAGTGTATACACATTATCTCGTGCATACATATTATCTCGCCGGTAACTGCGAGCAGATATCTCAGGCATTCTTCCGATAGAAGCATCGAGCGTGGCGCGCAGCCGCCACTCGTTAATATTACCGGAGTTCCTTCGTGGAACAACGGCGAGCGTGCCGAGGTTCCTTCATACTTATCGCGGTAATTAGTCCCGAGTTTATTCATCCGGCCTGAGGAAGCAAGGCGTCTCGAGGGGGTCGTCTTCGTTATCGGACGACGGTCCTCGACTTCTCGTCATTCCCGAGCCTCCTAGCGTCGCATGGCGCTGCCAACCTGATCCGTCCAGGAAACTTTGGTAACTAGTCATTCAGACAATTTGAAACCTCGCGACTGAAAGTTCTACGGGAGATATTCATAGCTTCTTCCTATAACGAGATAGTCTTGAGTATACTTTTTAAATACTAATAACTATTTGGCCTGCTAATGCCCGGTTCCAACGTCGCTTAACTTTAACCGTAGTTTAACTCACTTTTCGTCTCTTTCTAATTACTCGCCTTAAAAAAAAGAGACAAAGAGTGAGTTAAACTACGGTTAAAATTAAGCGACGTTGGTGGAATCGGGCCTAACAAGTATAGTAGGATCATATTTAAGATGATCTTAATATAAGAACAGACTGTAAATATCTATGTCATCATCAAACTGAAGAGCGGTCTAATAACCGAGAGAAAATTTAAGAAAGAAGATTCGATATTATAGTTGTGACGAAAAAAATAGTTTTTTAAATAACCATCCACTGAAATTACCTTTTAACGTGTAACGAAAAATGATTACGTGTTTCAACGGAACTCTCACGCAATCGTATAAAGTTGGAAACTATTTTGCGGGATGCGCTGCACTTTTATGGGCGAAATTCTATAACTGTGTTATGAAATTCTGATGGATGAAAAAAAACTCGATGGATCTTTAAATATTTCCATATGGAAAACTTGAAAAGAGATTTATTTTAAAAGCATAAATGTAGTTTCACCAAGCAACTAAAAGTTTCGTTGCTGACATCGTATGTATATAGAACCATGTCCATCTTCGATAAATCTATCAGGATTCGCTAACGTTGGTATCAGTATCCCGATGACTTCTCTCTTTCTTCCGTCCGACATCGATCGCTCGCTCATTGAATCCTCGAGAAGCTCAGGAAAGTACTCCGGCAAGAATCGTGCCGTAACTTCTTGTACTCGAGCACGCCGCCCCGGTCGGCCGCGTTCTCTTCCCTCTCACGACGTCTCGAAAATATAACAGAATAATTGAAAACGCAGGCAAGGTAGAAGGGAGGGAAACGACGTGGAGACGCTGGAAATCGGGAGAGTTTGCTGTTTTAACGATCCACCCTCGCTCGCTCTCGTGGATTCTCTCGACCCAATAATCCGGCGTGTCGAACTGGGAGGAGCGTGCCTTATTTTCCGCTCGTAACGACACTCGTTACCGCGACTCTTTTTCTTCGCCGCTCTGGGCGCGCTCTTTGTCTTTCCGCTCCTCTCTGCCTCCTGCATTCTCCCCCGCATCCCGTTGAATGCTGACGTAGCTGCATTCTGCTACATAGCTGCCGTCGTGATTTATACCCGCTTACAAATTATCCGCGCTACACTTTAATCGATTAATCGGCGGTGGCGTGAAGAAAAAAAGCTTTGCCTTAGTTTAGAATAGCGAGTATAATTAATAATGATATATCTTGGCAAATCGAGAGTGAATATTATTTATAAAATACTTCTCCACGGATGAAAATTGCTTCATTTTCTTTTATTAATTTTTTATTGTTGTAACGTATAAATTTATTGTTGTTATAACGTATAAAAGTTGATGTATGATTTTTATACGTTTTTATATAATATGATAGAGAAACGTCATTCGAAATTTCTGAAAGGTTTTAGTTGGGAAAGTAGTTTTGGGACACTTCGTATCGCTACAATTTCGTGTTATAGAAACTTGACTGTAACACGAGACATATTGAGAATAAACTATTGCTTCCGGGCAAATCATCAGAAGCGGATGCTCGCTTCTTTTGGTCGTGACGCAACTTATAGTCTTGTGTACTTTTCTATATGTTCGTTATCGGGAAGAGTTCATCTTTCTGCCAGAAATAAAATAGGAGTTGTTGATACGTCTTTGAACCTTAATCGCACTCTTCTTTAAAAAGTCTTTTCTCAATTCGGTTATTCATATATGCAAGTTTTTAAAAACATTGTTCTGATTTTAATACAGAAAGTAATTGCTATTAAATCACAATTTCCTATCAATTATAATTGGCAAATATAGCCATAACATTCAATAAATATATTGATGGAAATATATATTGACGACCCAAGTTTATTAAACTCAACATCAATAGCGTTTTCTTAATGCCTTCGTAGCCAAGCCAGGAAAATCTCCGTCGATGATTTATGGGAAATCGGTTTGCGCGAAGCGCAGGCTTTGATCGATGAGTAAGAATGTTGTTGAATCCGAGTTGGCCGTTATGCATCGGGTCGATCGGATAACCCGTCGATAGTTAATAACCACGCTCAGCCACCGTCTGAAATTCCAAGATCGGTTCCTGTTATTAAGTTGTAGCTAGCTACGTCAGAAAGCCCGGAGTTGTTTTCGTAGAGATGATCGCTGTAATTAGCGATTAATCGAAGTAGAATCGGCGAGTTCTACGGCGTCTACTGCTGGTACTTACGGGCGAATTAGTGTTTTCGGACCTAGGCCGTCGATATTAATTAACTTCGACTGAACCTTGACTCTAACTTTATAATAATGGAGCTCCATTTTTATGGCGTCCCTCATAAATCAATCGGACCACGGGAAAATAAAGTGTTACCAAAGCAAACACTGGAACCCTAGTAAATCTATTTCCAAATTAGTGCTCTGTGGAATAGCTGCGATCAAAGGCAATTTGGTAGCACTTAATCTCTCACTCAAATAACCATATTTTGTCTGTCCTCAAGCGTTTCGTCCGCACGAATAGAGTCAGAATCATTTCTTATTTTCATCCGGAGAGGAAACTAGAAGCTCTGATTCTTCAGGGATGATCTGCTTCTCGTCTCGACAAGAAAAAATACCGCGGAACGTTGAAACGCGAGTAGGTGCCTGACCTGGTCTTTGTCAAGGAAATCTAGATAGTTGTGTCGACTCATTTTCAACACGCACTGACAGATATCTCTAATCTAATCTTTGACGTTTATCCATACACTTTCGGCAGGCTTTTACGCGCGTGGAAGACATATTTTTCTTTATTTTAAATCTTCGCACGTCTTGTTAGTCTTATGCTTGTCGGATTGGAATATCTCTTTTATTATTTATGTCTTTGTTCAGTTGTACGAAACAATGCTCCACCGGAAAGCTTTAGTTATTTGAATTAGATGCAATCGTGAAGAATAATTCGTTTTATACCTCTGTAAATTTGATACTCCGCTTTTAATAAATTAAGTTTTGAATTAATACCAATTGAAATAAAAATACATTTTAAAATAACACAAAATATTAGCATTTCGTGTATTCAAAACTTAAAAATATTAAAAGTGACGTATCACGTTTATCATAGATCCGTTTTATCACAGTAAGCCGCACAATCATTGACAAGTGACGAATATTTCTCTCGTGACGAACATATCGATTGAAACCCAACGGTTGGATGTACATATTGTCTTTGAAAAATTTTTGGATCCATATTTGCGGTTAGGTGAATACGTCCGCAAGATTGATCTAATATAGAAGAGAGGAAATTGCGCTGTCCCGCTTTTTTATCCTATTAAAATTGATCCAACGTTTGATGGAAAACCAGAAGAGATAGAATTCAGATATGTTTCCCGGGGCTTCCAATGTCATTAAATTATAGAATATTACAAAAGAATAATAATTTGATTTCCTTTGAAAGAAACCAATTTTGATTTTCTTATTTCTAAATTTTGCTTTTCTTTTATTCGATCGTAAGAGTAAAAGTATATCACATTAATCGCGTTAATAAAAAATTTCGTCTAGATCATTGCTAAATTTGATCATTTCCTTAATTTACTTTTTTTACCGAGAATTTCCTAAATTTCTTAAATTACTAGGCGAAGATGTAAGAGAATCAAGTTGAGCCTTCTCAGCGTGGTTCGTTTAGTTCCTTTTTCTCATCTCGCAGCGGGAAGAATTCCAGTGCTGCGAGGAAGCGGTCGATTCATACACCTCGAGCGTTTCGCTAACACGTTCAGGTATGCCGGGCCCTTTTATTGGTACAGCACGCGGTGTCTACGTGCTCGGAATTCCTTTCCGAAATCTTGAAACGTAACGAAATGCGCTCGTTTAGATCGTTGGGAATGATCGACGCGATTCCTCGTGATGTCTACATTGGGATACCTCGATTTCGTTCAACAATTTCCGTATATCTTCTTTTTACAAAACGTGAGGTACAGTAAATCCATTATTCCGTTAAAACAATACGTGCACGATGATGCTAGTAATTGAACGAAATCAATAAACGAGTCAAAATAAAGAGGAAGTTTCTGTTAGCGTCGGGAAGAGTACGGGAAACAAGAAGAGTGAGCCCAAGGTGGGGTAAAAGTGCATCATCGTCGGAGTCGTGAAATTTATAGTATAAATGTCACTCGTAATCGTTATAGGATGGATTTTAATTTAAGTCCCACTTAAAGTTTAAATGGAGTCGCCACGGCGGTACTCGAGTACCTCTTCGTAGAGCTCCATGTAATTGCATCCTGTCGTGCCAAGGACGCTTTTATCCCATCATTTGCGGTCGGAACCCACGCCGGCTTCGAACCATAGATAACGCAAGCTGCACGATTACCCGCGCCATGCCGCGCTCAAGAAGTTATCCCGCGCCCACAGGTGCTCCATCTCGGTTTCCATCCGCTTCGGCTCACCCGCGGATTACTCTCGGTAATCACGCGAATCGGCCTTGCCAGATGCGCGGTAATTATCGCATCAGCCCGATAAGTTTATTACAAAATTGCGGCACCGGCGCACTCACTCGCAGAACAGATGCCAGCGCGAAAGTTGAGTCTATAAACATATTTCAATCGTTGCTTCAGCGAATCGGTCTTCGCTTTTTTTCGCGAAGCACTTCCATACTGAGATTAAGTTTAAGTTTACTACCACGATTGCGATTCACGTGATTGCGATGTACGTTATATATAACTATTTCAATAAATATATAAATATATGCAAACTTGACACTTTTATTTAATATGAGGAAAATCTAAAAGAATTTTTACAACTTTCTTTAACACGGTTCCCGGTAAAATTCACAGGTATATCGTGAGAGTCTCGCACGTTTGACACGGCACTTCAACTAATTTACATGAAAATAGTCAAGTGTAGGATATGCGCAATGCGTCTCACGACGCAGTAACATCAGCGCGCAACTTGATACTCGCTCGGCTCTTCCGTGTGAATTTCGTACAGCTGTTACTAAATAATGATGGTATCGGCAGTACAATAAGTTACCGTATACGACTCCGTTATGCGTCTTTAATGTGTCGGCGATGCGTTCGCCAGCGTCACCGTAAAAGCGCGCGCCGCCTCGCGCCAATCGGGAATTTCGATTATTGCTCGCAAACACGATCGTTAACGAGGCATTTATTGCTCGCAGGCGCCGGCTAAAAAACCGCCGAGGCCAACTCGTCGTCGGGCCATTAAGGCGCTTCGCTGATGCGTACGAACGAGCGAGTCGAATTCTCTCGTCCTGCTCCAGCGGTCCAGCCTCCTCGACGCGGCTCTTCTCTCCTTCACGAAGGTAGAAAACCGGTAGCTGTCGTCGGTTCTCTCCTTTCCTCCTTTCCTCTCCCGATGGATCCTCAACGGATTAGGAAAAAATTCCACGTAGCGCCGCTTAATGAACCGATTTTAATTTTGAGCGGCACGACGCCCACGGAATAATTAATTAAAACCGCCTCCCCACACCCTCCCATCGCCCTTTTTCCCGAGGAGCGCTCGCTGCAACGTATCACACAAAAAAGGAACGGTGCAGAGAGAGAGAGAAAGATGAGGCGGGAAAGAGCGAAGGCTAAGAAAGACGCCTAATGCTTTCTCGAGACTTTGTCACAACCACGGGAAACTCGTGAACAAATTGTGCCGAGCGAGAAGCCGTGCTTAATTCGCCTCGTTTTCCGCGCGATCATGCAGATTAGCGCGCCGTCGCGTCTCTTTGCTGTCGTCCAACAACGCTAGGATTGTCGCCGAGACGTGTCGGGAATAATTGTCGATGTCGGTAATCTGTGAGCGTTTCTCGAGGCACGTCATTAGAAAGAAAAGATTAACAAGAGATCAAAGAGATCAGTTAGTCGCTCAGTAAATCAATGTCGTTTTCTATAAGGTATATTATAATATTATATTTTAACCATGAAAATTAATTGTAAATTGCATAGGAATTTATCTTCTTTTGTACGAACTGTCATGCGCTTGAACAATCGCTACTAATTAATATTCGTTTAAAAGAGGACCTCCGCGGCGCAAAGTTGCAATCTCCTCCGCGAATAACGGGGGAGATCAGAGGAAGGACCACCGCGATTATTAATACCACAGTACCATAGCGCGCGAGTCGCCTCTCTCGATCGAAAGTTTCGCCGGTACGCGTGGGACGATCCGCCAACGGACGGGTAAGGAACACCTGTACTGAAATTACGAGCTAATTTTCGTACCGTTCGGAGGGATACATCGACGCGATCATCGTAATCACGCTTGCATGGTTACTTCCGGGTGGCCATCAGAATCGCTCGGATCGTGCGCATGATCCTGACCCTCCGTGCGATCTCTCATGTGTTCTCCTTTCTCCCCGGGATTATAAAATTCCCGTGGAATTGCTCCTCCAAAATTAGACATCGTCGTTTATCAACGTTACGGCGCGATATATGTTGTAATTAACCGTCCTTTATTCTCTTTTCCTTTTCTCTTTTGTAAAATCAAATTTAATCGACTTTCGCATGAAGAATGTTTCCAAATTGTTTGCTATTTTTATTATGCTTGAAATCCAGATTCCTGTAAGATTTTAATCTTTGAGATCTATTTTACAAGAAATCATGACAAAATAATATTTTAATTTACTTTTTAAATATAATTTATCAAGATTTCCTTCATTTTTGATAATTCTTGACAACAATTAAGCTCGATCAGTGTGACTCTCTCGCATGTTCAATGCCTCGGCTTGATCCGACTTGATCCGAAGATCGCTGATTTCTATTGATACGTGTTGCGCGATCTCTCGCGCGGCCATTCGCAGCGGGTAATTCCATCGCGCGGCGCGTCGTCGCGCACTCAGAGTTCCACCAAAGGTGGCGGCGGGTCAGGGGTTGCTTTTAGCGGGCTAAACGTGCCTCTTCAATTACCAGCCATCTTCGAGGTCCCGACGTCGCGTGTAATGAGGTCCATTGTGCCGAGCCGAGACACGTCCGGACGTGCGCGATGCGTTTCACACCAACGAGATTCGCGTCGCCTCGCGCGTGCACTTAGCACGGCACTTAAACGGATTACTTCGCGCCTTCGTATCTCATCTATGTCGTGGCCTCATCGAACAGACGAGCCGGATAGCGCCGAGAGCATCCACGAAAATTCGATTTCGGCGAGATGTGCCATCGTCATCGTCGTTATCGTCGTGTGTTCTTCTGATGTACTCGCGCGCGTGCGAGAACATGTATGCGGATCTTCGAAAGCGGCTAATTGATCTAGTTACACTCTGCCAGTCCGGGGCCAATAATGACATCCTAATGAACGAGCTCGCCTCGATATCCGAATCGGCACGCCTCAATATCGCCTTGTTAAACGTCCAATACATCCACGTTTCTCTTTGTGTAAGACCATTCTTGACTTGATTATAATCTAGTTGAGATGTACATACATTTATCTGAGAATAAGAAAGACGTGAAAGTTGCTCCTTTTTGCTGGTACTTCTGACAACATTCGTTTTGTTTATCTACATTATAAATATATTGAAAGTGAATATTTTCATAATAAGATTAAGGCCCAGTTCCACAACTTAAACGTAGTTTAAGTCATTAAAGTTTTCAAGAAATGTCGCGTTTCACAATTGTTATAAACTACGATTAACGTCGATTTTAAAGTTAAACGCCAAATTTTGGGCGTTTAATGAATATAAACGAAGTTTAATACTGTAGCGCCACCGATTTCAGCGTTAAAATTTGTCTAGCAACGTCTCCATTTATTATCATATTCGATGTTTCAAAAGAAATAGAAATCTTTGAGAGTTTCTTCGTACGGACTATAGGATTAGCTAAACTACAGTTAAAAACACGATGTGGACCGCAATAACCATAGCGTTAAATGTGACGATCGTTCAGTTAAGCTCGGTTTAAGTTCGATTTTGTGGAACTGGACCTAAATGTTCTAAGAGATGTATTGGATTGTAATATATATTCACTCCATTTGTTTAGTGTTTTTAATAACGAATATATGTTATACAGCCCGTATTAACTAAAAAGACGCCTTTAAATGAGATCTATGTGTTTTTATCGGTTTATTGGAATGACTTATTCGTACGGATTAAAGATATTTTTCCCATCGATATGACGCAAAGCAAGCGGCGTGTTTTTCTTCTTCCTCTTCATCGGAAGCGACAAAATGGGCCAACTTTCACAAATCTCCTATTTATTTCCAGATAAAACCTACACCTCTTGACTCTACTGTTAAAGAAGACGCCATTTCCGCTGATTTAAGACGGTCGTATTACTCCTGCGAGACGCCGGATCGAGATTAACGATCGATCGGTCCGCGCCGCGGATTATACCGCGCTTTTTATGCCGTTCCCTCCGTTCTTTCTCTATTTCTCTCTGTTTCACCCTTCTTCTCGGGAACGGGAATGTCGACCCATAAATTACGGCAACTTGCACAGTTTGTATCGTTTACGGTTTCGGTACAAGCGCGCGATTTCTATCGCTGCCGCGTTTTATGTGTAAGACGGATTTCGCTCGCTCGAGAAAGAGCGAGACTCGAGCTCGGAGCAAACCTGCCGCTTTTATTACCCCCTCGTTGACAGAGGAGGAGCGTGTTCCAGGGACAAGTTACTCTCGCTACCGATTTACTGCGAGGAATTTCAACTTTGCCGCGTTTACTCTGTCCTCCTCTATGCATTCTAAATTTCCGTTACGAGTCGCAAATTATTTTTATTCCCGAGTGCCTTACCTACGAAACATTTAGCTCCGCGATATTTGCTACATATTTTCTTATCTCGCACGTAAATTAATAACACAAATGCACATAGTAATCACCCTATAAAGCTCAAGAACAATCACGAGAATCGAGCGATAAGCGGCGTTCGCAAACGGACGTATCGAATGTGCATTTTTTTTATCAGACAGTTATCGTGCGTTGCACTGACCAAATACGTGCTCGATTGTATCTCGAAGTTTGTTCCGTACCCCGAGGAAGTTTGCACGCACGTTGCTCGGCAGTATCGTCAGCTCTGAGTGCCGAAGTCATCGCGTTCAGGACACGCTTTCAACCGTGGAGTTCGTGACCTATCGCCGACTTCGGAAACTCGAGCGTCAGATCTTATCGATACAGCTGGCAATCAACGTTAAACTCGCCCCGGACGCGACCGATGATACTTGACTTGAGTCGGCATACCGCCTTTGAAAGTTGTATGGATAGGCCGAAGATAGAGCCGACGCTGAAACGTCTAGTAGCCGATCCGTGAAGTGCGCGTCACGGTCTCGCCTGTCCAGCCTCTCTAACGAGGTCGAGTTTAATGGGGATCCTTTCATTGGGGGGCGGCGAGACGTAGAAATTCCGATCGGGGAAACCTTCGTCGATCGCTCGGCGCTGCGCGCGTTTCATCAATCCGTGGCAGAGTTCCATAAGTTCCTGTTACGATGAACTCTTGGGAGGAGGCGACGGGAGAACGGCATAATCGGGAGATAACGGCGTTCCTAATGAAGATGAAACTGTTCTAAAAGAAAAGACACCTTGGTTCGTTGTCCGACAGTGTATGAGAAATATTTTATAGAACGATGGTCGAAGTTCATTCAGTACACGCTTGCGTTTATGCACACGCGCTGCAGAGTGAGGTGGTATCGGAAACAATTCGAAAAATAGTTTATATTCCGAGCGAGAATGCGTGAATTTTTATTCGAAATTTTACCTGAAATTATTTGTAAACATTAAGTAAACATAAAGTGTGGAAAATGCATTAAAACTATTTCGTGGTTCTGACAGTCGTGGCATGATTTTATTTGCGCTTCCGGGCGCTTTTATTTATAAAATACTTCTGGTACGAACATACTAGTGGAAATATCGGATATTATTGCGCTTTAAAAAAAACATTTTATTTTATTAAACGTGAAAATGAAGCCTTTATATAATTTAATGAATTTTTCCGAGTTACAAATTATCGTGTAATGTTGCGTGATGTTATCGCGAATCGATTTAATTCCAAACAATGATTCTGGAATAATGCCCAAGGCCGGCGGAACAATTAGTAGTAAAGAAATTTTCATTGCGTGGCCATCGAGGCGTTTTTAAAAATGATCGGTGATTATATAGAATTAAGCGCGTTTTAGAGATTGCGGTGTGCTACGAGAGATACCTACAGCGAAATGGTATAGGGGGATGGAGAAGTCTTGGCGAGGGTGCAATTAACCCTCAGGTCAGCCATCAGCAGCTCGTCGGAATTACCCGCGCAGGATTTTGTCCGTTTATGTATGCTCAACCGCTTTTCCTTAGACAAAACCAAGCTAAAAAGAAAGATATCGAAATAAAAAGAAATTTTACCGAGAATGAACAATATATTCATGACTTCTGATCAAAATTTCAAAATAACATTGACATTTTTTTACAAAAAATTTAAAATATCGCAAAAAAGCCAATTTTAAACCTTAATTATTTTGGAAACCTGACGTGCTAGTGAAAATTGGCTTGCGGTATTGTTTTCACCAAAAATCTATAAGAAACATTTTGTCTGGTTCCAATTTGGAACTTCCAAATAATGAAAAAGAATATTTTTTTGTAATCTAGTGTAATCTTACTGATTTTAGATATTCCATGTTCGCGCTAAATAAGGATGATAAATGATAGTTAACGATAGTTACACACTGATGGTTACCATTAGAGCGTTAGAAAATCGCTACAGCTTACAAAGCGTGAAATTTTCATCTCGTAACGCCATCATAATAATATGGGTAATCACGTGGAGATTTGCAAAGCGCGACTGATTCTACTGGTCTCAAGATTAGCTTCGGGCAACTCCGAGATTACTATGTGTGTTACGAAGCGGAATTTCATCGTTGTCAGTTATAAACGATGCAGATCCGACGTGAACTACAAATCTCGGTATTCTAAAAAATAATGCAGTGTTGTAGATATTTATTCAAGCTAATCTTAATTCAGTATTAACTGAATTTATGATCTGCCACATTAAAACACGTGGCAAAACATAAATCTTTCATTTAATATTCGTCGTTGCTGTTTTACCACAATAATATTAACGATATTACACATAATTTACATTGAGCGTTTTTCAATTTTTAAACGTCGCAATTCTTCCCTGTTAATCTTCCATAAGATTTCTAAAAAAAAAAACTATATGGATTCACAATATGCATCCGGCATAACAATCTCGCGACAATCGGCAATGATTCTTGGAGCGCTCCTCGGTCTCGCCTGAGTAACTGCATTCTGCCGATTATCCGACGACCACCCGAAGTCACGCTTTCTCTGCAATCCTCCCGCGTCCTCCTCAACGAAGCTTGTAACATGCGCTTCCGCACTGCCAAGATTGTTACGTTTCTACGCGTGAAACGAGACGGGACTGCGTCCGCTGTGGAAAGGTATCCATGGCGGATGATCTTGTGGAGATACTCGAGGAGATACCCACCACGGCAATGTCAGATATTATCGAGTCCCGAGCGTGGAATCATCATCCAGCCATCGGCCTGCCGGCTACGTTTCCACGCTGGCATCGCGCGAACGGAACTCGGCGCCTACAAGAAAATCCGAAAGCGTGAAATCGCCTGACGGGCCACGCGTGATTATACACGAGCAGCATTAAAATTGTGCTGCTACCGATGGCATGGTGTGTGTTGCCCGCCTCGGGCGAGGACGGAGTCGTTCCTCTTATTAGCACGTGCGACGTAGTTAGTTACGGATAACACGCAGTTTAGGATGCATATATCGTCTCTTTCTACATCTTTCTGGCTTCTTTGAGCAGTTTCAGTTTAACTTTGAGTACACGATTCTTCATCGAGAAATGGCTTCGGTTCTAAAGATTTTTTAGTTACAAGCGAGAAATAATTTTAATGTAAACCACGATGAAGATGAATCATAAAACTGTTTAAAATAGTAAGCTTATTTAAGACAAGCAGTCTGAAAGCAAGCGCGAAAGTGATGAATGTAATACGTTCTGTGTATAAGAAGATTCTGCGGTGATTCATGGTTGTACGTCTTCAAAAACGTTAAAGACAAAGAAGGAGTATTACTTCTAGACAAGAGCATTTTTATTTCATAAAAAGATAATTCAATTATATAATATCCACGGCGCTAAGATAATTTTTCTTTTCTTTTTTTCTGTCTGTAATACCTTGTGAAACGTGGACTGTAGAACTCGCTAGTCTCGCTGATGCAAACACGCGCAAATGTGTCTTTATTACACTTAATCCTTTGAGCCCTCGTATTCATCTAGCGCATGCAAACGAAGTTCTCGCGTCATAATTTCTTGATTTGACTATTCCATTACTTTATTTTAATCCACTGACAAGTATCGCAATTACTTTAAAAGAAAGAGAGAAAAGAGAGAGAAAAATGGGAAAAATAACTCTTACTCAAAAAAATTGCAACGCGCGACACGTGAAACCATTATTTCCAACTGATGCACCGCGTTCGCGTTCGCGTCGACAACAGCCTATCTCCGCAAAATTTATCGCGCGCGATCTCCGCTGCAAATCATTCTCGCTCGTGCGCGCGCGAATGCACACGAGCGGTGAAAGCTCGATATGTTTCGATAGGCGAACAAACGTCCGGCACAATCGTTTGATACCACGCGTATCCGTGACGATACGCGATATGCTCTCGAGTCCCATTGAGGGACGCCACGTGGGCTGCACAAACGGGGCACAAATTACAGGGACGTATGCCGAGCCGACTCGCTCGCTCGGTCGCGCGAAGCTCGAGCGCGCCGCTAATGTTCGGTAATTTCCCGCAAGCGTGCGGCGCTCGATTTATTATATTATCATATCGAGGGGGCAGTGGGACGATGTTTATCCTCTCGTTCGCGCCGTAGGTGTCCCCCCATATGAGCCTTCGGTGCGACATCCGCGCGACAGAACGCCCACGGGAGCGCCATGCCGCGCGGAAGAACACAAACGTTACATGGTTCCATCTCTGCCTGTGTGTGTAACGACTCTGTGTGTAGGTGCACACAGGTATATTCGGGAAAGCGCAAATTTACGAGCCAATAAATTTCGCGCGCCTATCTAGCGCGACGTCCCGCTCGCGAAACGCTAACGAGGCGTTAACGCCGCTGCACGTTGGAATCGCGGTCCGACGTTAATGAGGAGAGCCGCCAGCGCGCGAAAACCGGGCCCGGTTTTCATTGCGGCTTCGGGGTGGAAGGAGGGTGGCAAAACGTCATTAACACTAGAATGGAATGGACGATTCGTCCACTAACGATTGCAACCAACTGTCCTAATTACAACCTCGTTAATTGCCCGGCAAATGTAACAAGGATCCCACTCGCGACTGTTTGTCATTTTTTGACGAAATTTTTTAGCGTTGTATGGCGAGGATTCTTTCAAGCGTGCAAAGGGTGTTTCTTTTATTAGGATATGACATGTTGAAATATTCAGAAGTGAAAGAATTGAAACAATTTTGAAGTCATTAGAACGATTTATTAACTATTTATTATTAGCTATAAAATATCTTTTTTTAATTTATTAAGAAGAGCCAACGGTATTTTTTGGCACACTTGCCCTTCATTTACGTTTGTATATGAAGTAAATGTTTATTATCACAATAAAAGATTGCTCCAAAGGAGACATCATTATAACAGAGTTTTGTTAAAACGATCCGCGGGACATTAAACGAAGAATATGCAGATTAAATGTGCCATCGTCGGTATAAGAAGTACTCCGTGTAAAGGCCGAGCAATTGTGTTACGGAGAGCGCGTATATCGCAGGAGGAAAGTGCATTGCGCGCAAGCGTAAATATTTGAAGAGCGTAGAGACTCAACTCCGGGACTCGTAAAGCGTTTAATAGCGTTCGCACAAGGTATAAAAGACTTGAAAACATCAATTCGAGGCGAGAAAATCTCTCGCGGAGCTTTTCATCCAATTTTCAGGAGATACGCGCAACTTTCAAAACTCCCGCGAGGCTGGAACGCGGTCGGAGGATTAAATGAACTCCGGGATTAGGGGCTTGATCAGGGCTCCAACGGAGAGCTGGCGGTAAAATATTTAACCTTTTACCGGCAAACTGGCAAATTTTTTTCCTTTTAACGAGTCTTCCGATGCGGCCGCTAATGAAACAGGTGAATTAAGGAAGCAGCGTGCAAGCTTAATAGCGAATAATTAGCGTAGTTTCATGAAACGAGAAGAATATCACGATAATAGAATTAAAGAGCCTTCATGCCAATTGCGACTTGCATGCGGCAAATAATTTCGCTAGATATTCACCCGCACATATAGAACACTATTCCTTGAGAACATTCGGGTTTCTCCTACGAGAATTTTATCTGAGATTTAATGAGCTATTTAATGAGACTTAAATGACTTTCACGAGCAAAGTCTCCGAAGAATAAATTAGTATCACAGTGCGCAGGCATCTCCCTATGCGGAAAAATTTCATTTGGGAAGCTATTTAATTGCGAATCTCAAAGGGTCAGAAAGGCAACGGCCCGTTGATTTAATCTCAGGATATAAGGCCGAATTCCTCCAGGTAATAGAAAACTTCGCTGCGTGAACTTATTAAAACAGAATCGCGAAACTTCCACTTCCAAGATAAATCTTGCAAATGTGCAAAATCAGGGCATCAGTACTTCCCTACGTATTGTGTCGATACAATGCACGTTTCGCTCATCAAACTCATGTGCATTTTCGAGATGTAGTATCTACATTCTCGAGAGCATCTCTAACTTCGAGATTTTATTCCTCGCGCTTCGCAGTATAATAAAGCGTGCAAAGAGGCCGGAGCCGTAAACGCGGAAGGGAGCAACACCTTTAACCATCATAAAAATTCCCCTTCGCGGGTTTTTCGATCGTCGAGTCTCGTACTCGTCCGGCTGTCAACGCGGCACTCGTCGATTCGGGACGTCGTGGTTCCAGGGCACAAGAGAACGAACATTCTCGTGCGTGACTGGGGAACACGTGCGTGTCCCGCGTACACATATGCTCCGGAGATGAGAGACACGGCTCGGATGCGGCTTCCCTCGTAGCCATTACGAACCGCTATGAGGGCTGCTATAAACGGCGATTCATCGTCTTCGTCGTCATCCTCGTTCTCATCGTCTTCGTCCGTTGCTAGCCTCTCGTTACAAATCGTCTCATCCGCGGACATGTGTCCGTTTATGTCGCCATCAGTTCCGCTGCTACTAGCTCGGAGCGAGAGGAGTACTTACCGTACCAGAGCTACGCGAAATAGGACAACTTTACTGTCTTCGCTTTGCTCGGCTTCCTTGAGTACACAAAGTGCGCCGGAAGTCCCGCTATTCCCCCCCCCCTTTCACCTGGGAATATGCTTCAAATGCTCGAGGAAGTCTTTCAATGTATATTAATAACGTGTCGAACTAACGTGTGCAAATTTTCGTTCTGTCGATCACACTGATAATGCTGACAGTGCTGACAATGCCGATGTCGAATAGCGTTATATCGCGTTACGTATCGCTGCGCAAGTGATAGCAGAAAAGCGTGATTCTGCGTTTTCATCTCTTACAATCTGTCTCTTATGATTCTTTCATTTCATTTCTCACAATGTAACAATATTTCCACGACTGTGAGACTAATACATGCAAGTGACGAACAATACAATTATTGATTGACAATTCCGACGCGACAGTTTGACATAATCTTCGCATGCAAGGTGCTTTTTCCTGGACGGGATCATAAATCCTTTATTCCGCTCTTCGTTCCCCTTATCAGCCAAGACGGTATAAAACTGCGTACTGTTAAAGTCGGGACCACGCAGTAAAAAATAACAAGCTCGTTCCGGAGCACATCAAGAGAGGAGGGGCGAAACACGCCCTTTTATCCCGTCGTACGATCGTGCTGCTTTCACGGTATGGTCCTGGCGAACCGGCCGGTTAAATTGCCTGGAATCTGGAATTGGTCCGCGTTTCTCCGCGAGGAAGGGTGGACACCCCCCCTCTCAAAACGGACCGTAATTTAGTTGGTAAGGGATCGACAAAAGCATTTGCAGAATTTTTTCCGCTAAACGAAACATCTAGGAGCAGAGACGCTGCGGGAGTGCCCGTAAACGTCGGAAATATATTGAGCCTTTTCTGAGACTCGATCTTCTTAAGCGACTATAGATACTATCCACGCGCATTTCGGAACATCTAAATAATTTCTGGACAAATTTTCTTGTCTTACCGAATCGACGCGTCACGATAATAGTCGCATTTTACTCAAATTTTCAATTGTCGGACAAGATTAACAGTGCAACAGAAATAAATGTGATAATCAGAAAAAATATGGAGCTTCTCCGTGATTGCAATGATATCGATATCCCAGAATAGAGAATCTTGCGCTTATCATCTTCTGCTTTTCTCGTAGATATAGAGTTTTCAACGCACGAAGGCTCAGCAATGTGTGATGTGAAAGTGATATCTACTCGCTTATGAGCATAAATGAGTATAAATTTACAGCGAGATCGATTAAAAGGCGCAACTGTAAATTTATACCGACGAGCTGATTTTCGAATGAACTCGCGACTTCGTACACATAAATCTCAATCGTGGCAGAGTATTTCATGCCGCTTGATCGGGTAAACACTTCGCTCTCTTGCCAGTAAAGAGCGTCGTTTGACGGAAGTATCGTGTCTGTGCACGATCGCGTGCGTTTGATGTACTTGTGCAAACTACATCCTGGAATAATAACGTATGATTGTACATTCTTAATTTATAAGGATGGACACTGTAAAGAAGAAAAGCCTCGGAACAAGAATACTCGCATTATAATAAAAATATTAATAAAAATGAAAAAAACATTAATTACTTTTTATATCATGTAGGTAAAACGTGTTTTCTTTCAAAATTTATTGACAATTTTAATACTGATTTTAACAAAGAATTGCACGCTCTTATTTATTATATTTTTGCTTATTATTTTCGCTTGGTACTAGACTTATAATGTAACACAATAACATAATAGAACACATTATTACATATCGTGAGATTCAACGAATTTATTTACATCTTCCGTATCTAACACGTCGAGATACGCGGATTTGCGGATGAGCGCGAGTTTGTGATGCGAATTGGGAATTTCAATGCAGTCATCAAGAAATGTCAGTTAGCTCGTGTAGCGTACGTCTTACGTGAATACATACACTGTTATTGCTTATATGCACTGCTTATATCCAGATAGTTTAACAGCAGCAGACTGCCTGTCCTTCCCAGACGAGTTCGACGAGTTTGTACAACGCGTACGCGCGCACAACAGTTACAGGTACAGGTACGGATACGGGTACGGTACGCGGATACGCAGCGAGAGCTTTCCGCTCGCGTGTGTACCATCGCGTTGTGTGCTTAGGAGGTTTCGTCGAGTGGAAGCGTGTTTGACTATTCCTAGAGAGCTGACAGAGAAAACAAAAGTGCAGAGAGAGCCGGGCGTGGGCACGGCGGGCTCTCGGGCTGAATAGACGTCAATTAAAGCAATGAATGACCGCGATACCCGCTGTTATACCCGGCCGATACAAGCTGCGAGCGTATTAATTTATGTCTGATAACGCGGTTTTGCACCGATCGCGCGCGTCCGTCCGAATATACGCTCGTTCACGCTCGTTCACTCTCTCGTAAAGCCCACGCCGTGCTCGGCGCCGCGTTATCGCCAGCCATCGTTGGCTTCCTGCGAGTTCTCCGCGAGTTCCCCGCATGGTCGAGCGTGCCGAAGTGATCGACGATCGGCGAGGCGATCGGAGAGGCTATTAACTGTGCACCATCGCGTAAACTTATAGTTAATCGCCCGTTTAATAAAGTTGCGTAACGTGACTTTTGCATGATATCCGGCGAGAGAAATTCGTGCAAAAGTTCCAGTCTGGGTTTTCAGTTTCTTGGATAGCTTGGATCGATGTGGAACAAAACGAGTGCAATTCGAAACATTTGAAAAAGCGTTTTCAAAAGAGAGAGAAAAGTAAACTGACTTATTTTTTAAGTACTCTTATTTCCGGTACACGTAACGCCGCCACAATACAAGTACTGTTACTCGCCGTCTCGATCAAGATAAACTGAAAATCGGCACGATCAGAGTGTCCCATAGCAACGGTCCATTCAATTGGAATCGAATTCGATGATATCGATGTTACTTCGTGGAAAGAGTACGGCGCTTCAATTAAGCGACTAATTTCGGGGGTACGTTTCGGCGGCGTCCGATACGTGCCGCGCGTTGCTTACCGTCGTCGTTGCAAGATTTATGAGCCGCAGCAAGATGGCGAGAATTTGTTCCGCGCCGGGTGGTGGGTTAAACCACGCGGATAATTCGCGCGCGAAGGCCGCTTAATGGTAAACGTAATCTCTGTGAAATTACGCTGCTGCATACGATTGCATTACCACCCAATTAATGTGACGTTAATGCGATCCGAAGGCCGGCGCGAAAGACGCACGTTGTAATTGCGTCACCGTAATACCGGGCGTAATTATTAATTATAATTCGGCGCCGAGGCGCGGAGCAATGGCCATTTATCTAATTACACGAACACGCGCGGTTCGAATAATTCGACAATCGACAATTGTATTCCCTAAAATCAAAATATGAGTTAATTAGATACACGACATCAGAAGTATGTGTATATTAATGTATTATAATAGTCGCGATAATTACAGTTGTCGGAGCGTCATTGATTATCGCCAATAAAAATATCGATTATTAATTCAATTTCAAAGAAATGAAAAAAAATCATCACAAAAGAACTACCAAATAACAAATGATAATATTATCTATTATTAACACGTCTTGCAGCGACTTCCGTGGTATGCTGTAGCTCACATTCTTGGCGCGGAGCAATATGAGAGGAAAAGAAAAATAAAAAGCACGCGAGAGAGAGAGAGAGAGAGAGAGAGACAAGGGTAGTTGTTTTAATGAGAGTTAAAGCTCGCGAGTAAATGTCGAATAAATCATCTTGCCTGGGCGCTAAGTGCATCCTGAGGGGGAGGCGCGACGTCGTCAGGCAACCCTCTTTATCCCCGCATCGGCGACACGTGCGTGTTACATGACGGCGGACATAGAGACAGTCGCGATACTCTGCTGGCGTCCCCGTCTGCGTGCTCTGTATGTCCCCGTAATAAAATGCAGAAAAACGAGGGACGAATGTGGAAGGACGCGCCGCGAGCGATTTCGTGCACGTGCATCGCGCGCGCGATTAATATGCGTCCGTCGTGCGGACGAACTCGTGAAAAACGAGAATTTTCCCTCCCTCGCCCGTGATACAGAGGGATGGAAGGGCTCATGACGCGCCGCAGACCGATGCAATACGTGTGCATTACGCGGCCTCCGATAAAATTGCGTATCAAAGTTTCGTGTTGCCGCTCCTCGTTATATGCGTGTTTTCGAGCGGGTGCGATTAACATGCGCGCCATGCACGACTCCACTCGTTTCCGGAATATTTCAGAACGCCCTTTCTCATTAAAAGTGATGTTTGCGATTCTCGATCGATATTTCACACGAAATACGCACGATTCGAATGGCACTTGAAGCGCAAAAACAACTGTCGTCGATTAGAATCACAAGAGAAGGAATTTTACGTACGAAAGGAAGAAGTTTTATATACAAAGGAAAGGAGTTTTCTATTCGGAAATAATAAAATATCTTTTGTATTGCAGCTATATTTGCATTTTGATGATTTTTAATATTGCGTGGACCAACAGGGGATGAATATCCGTTTTTAATATTACATGAGACATCAGGGGAAAGATATTATAAAATTCCATGCAATTTCCTCTCTTGTACCCTTCGCTTCGTTTGTATCTTCGGTTCGAGCTCGTTGATCTCGCATCTCTCGTCTCGAGCTGACGCCCTTGTCGTGTCGCGTCGCGGCGCATCTGCTACAAGTCAGAACACGCGCGTCGTACGGGGCGGACAGCGTAACGGACCGTCTCGTTAATTGGCGAACGCAGATGATCGATGCGCAACATTATTCGGCCGCACAACTGTCCGTTCACCCCCGTTGATCCCCCCCTCCGAAAACCCTGTCTCACGCTTCCCCGCGAGGGTGGATGCGCGATGCAACCAACCCCTTCCGCTCTCGCAATTCCACGGCACACGCGGTACAACTCGGCCGCGAGTTATTGCTTTCATTAGCTGAACAATGAAACCAATTTGTGACGCGGTTCCCCTCCGCGTTCTCCTCCGGTTCCCTTTGCCTTTCCTGTTTTGCCTCTCCTCTCTTTTTCCCTCTTTCTTTCTCTCCTCTGTCTTATCTAGTATCGCAGGCTGCGTTCCCCGCGTCGACAACAGATCGTCTCTGTCATTCATTGTTCCATTAGGAGATGCATCGCGATGACGATCCCGTTCCGTGCAGCCTCATTCAGGAGGTTTGATTTAAGAGGATGCGCGCACGTAAAATCGAAGTCTTGTTCTGTTTTCTCTGCGCGTGATTGACTTCCGACGTGCCTCGAGAGTCTGTTCCTCGAACAGGTCGTTTGATTCACATGACAATGGCAGTGGACCACCGTTTGTCTTCTTTCGGAGATCGTTCGTCATACCAAATCAATTTTCTGTTATTCGAGCAGATTGATAAGAGTCAAATCTGAAATGAAATCTTCACCGACCAATTACGAATTGTTTGATAGAAAAAAGTGAATATTCATTGACAAATTGATTTTCTCAAATTGCGCTTTTGTTATTTAATTACTTGTTTATGTTTTGCAGATTTATTTAGCGTAATTCTTTACGATTACAATATTACGAGTGCTCATTTATTAGATCCACAAATTGCCACAATATCGAGTATATTATGTAGCTTCATAAACATTCGCTAGTTGCAAAATGTTCAGACATTAGCTTATTCTACGTCCATCATTTTCGTTCTACTTATTTCCTGTAATCGCAGTTAGTTATACGCGCTCGCCTACTCTCGCATCGTTGCTATCGGCTTTAAAATCAATATTGCTACCTACAGAATTCAAGACTCACGCTGACTCGGCGCTTTCAATGTATCAATAGCACTTCTTGCTATGCACGCGTTGGATATCCGTTCTTCCTTCTGTTTCTCTTTATCTCTCCTTATAATATTCAATGTTAGCTTAGTAGTTATAGATTATCGAAATATTTTACTTTTACACTACTTTCTCTAGTCAATCTTTATATTAATATCCAATTATATTTATATTTATTTTTATGCTCCAATATTTATTCGCATCCTCTCTCTTAGAGCATTTTTTCAAGATTAATAATTTTCTTCCTGCAGCTTTAACTTTAATCGTGACGTTAAATCTGTTCTTACCCACATCCTTTTCCGACTGCGATCGTACAGCTCCCGAAGTTGTGGGTTGATCACGATTATGTTTGTTTCCTCGTTTGCGAGCGAGATTCCATTTGGCTAATGAATACGAAACGTGATACACGCCCGGCGATTGATTATTCCCTAATTGCGCCCGAACTGGTGGCCAGTAATCTGAGCTCCGCACATTTCGAACTGTAATTTTCCGTTTTGCAATTACGACAAATTATCCGTCTCGTGAAACCATATGCCTGTGTGTGTATCCTTTCTGTAATTTCGTTACGACGGATCGGATACGTGCGAGACTGTGCCCGCCCGCATGCACCGAAGCGTGAAAACGGCAATCGGAGTGGTGCATCGACGGTGCGAAATTAAGGTATCTCGCGATATTTAATCACGCGCTAATACATTTATGCCGTCAGCGTTTCTCTTGATCTCTTTGTATCTTTGTACAATGCTGAACAAACAAGCTCAACGCGTTAATTCAGATATGAATTTTAAATAGCGAAATACGTGTTAATATAGGTACATATAGGTATATATCTTTTATTTGTGAAATATCACAATTTCGTATATTTCTCTGATTACTGTATGATGTAACAGGATACAGAATTTTTCAGTATGCAACGAAATTCACAGAAGGACCGAAATGTCCTCCTGCAATCACAAGAAAAACTTGAAGGAAAATAAGATATGAAAAACGTGCATATTCTTCATCTTAATGATGAAGTACTTAAAGATCATTACGGGCGGAACAAAACGTTGGAGCGAGTATTCCTGACTGATCGCGGCTCGTGATGCGAGGGTCCGATTGCAATTAAGCATCCGCGCAAGTTTTCGCCGTTGTAATCTCGCGCACGGCTATTACCGCGGAATTTATTAATCACCGTCGTTACGCGCGAGCGCGCCGTGAGGGATCGCATCCCCGATCGCCCGCTCGCTCGCGAATCTGCGCGAGGCGGAACGCCAAGACGCGAATCTCCACGCTGGAACTTTACTGCCCGGCCGGGCAATAAACTTTTTTTTATTTCGCGGCTCGGTTGACCATATTGCGGCAGATCGTGCGGCTATGTCTTGCGTAGCGTACGCCTCTCCTGTAGGAAACAGGTGCCCGCGCGCAGGTGAATTCATGTGTGCATATGTGCGTGCGTGTGCCAGGTGTAAAGAACGTCTGAGAGCGGTCGAGGATTCCCTCGGGGTGGAGCCGAAGGATGAGCGAGAGTATATTAGATCGTAGGGTTTAATACTCAGGACCGATGGGGAGGAGGGGGAACGCGGTATTTATTAGCGTATGCGAAACTCCTCGTTACGCGGTGGTACCGTAGGATTTGCATCGAATATTAACTACGTGCTCGGTGGGTCGCGAAGATAACTTTCTCCGGACGAATCCGCAGCAAGCGTAATACCCGACCGCAATATTTAATGCGATTTAATAGCGAATGTGGTAAGAAAAAGAGGGAGGGAGAGAAAGATCGCTAAAACGATCCGATTAAAACGAGTGGTTTGATGTAATATCCTCACGCGCGTTTTATTGCCCAGGCAAGCAATCGAGCTTTTATTTAGCGAGTACAGGTGACGACCACGGGATAGAAGGAGGGCTCCGAAAGCAATCTAGGATCCCCTAGGAGGAAGGCCAATCCCGCCAAAGGAATATATGGATGAGTATATTAGACCGCAGGATCTAATACGTTATATAAGCCGTATGTATTTACTCGGTTGTACATCCCCTTTCCTCTCTCGTATACATCATGCTATGTGTCGCGCGTTCGTTATCCCGCGGGACCTGCTGACCGAATCTTGATCGAACTGTAACTCCCGGGGACGACGCTCTTGTAAATCCGCTCTCGTGTCCTCAAATATTCATGACGTTACGCGCCAAGTATGCGCGGAATTTCGTCCGAAGGATTTTTGTTCAATTATCTCTCTGGACGGTCTCCGAGAAACGGTCAGTATATTTTATACGCTCGAGTATGCGGGGGATGCAGAGTCTCGCGAGGAGAAGACGAGGGATCCGAAAGAGGAATAGAGGCGCCGAAGGGAGGGTCAAAGGATGAGAGTGAGGATATTAGACCGCTGGATCCGCCGCGCTTTACCATGCAGGATGCGGATGTGTGCGCGTGGCCGCATATGTACATCGTCGAATATGTCGACCGCGTGTTTACCTGAGTCTGTGTAATATACGTACGGTTGAAATTAATTAAATCTGATCTGGGGCAATATTCGGGAAACTGATCTCCCTTATCGTCTACAGTGTCCTAAAGCACTGAACTGAGATGGGAATATGTCACGTGGAAAATGTCACGAGAAACTTACCTTCAGGATTAAAGGAGAAGTTTCTTTTACTGACGCTATCTGCAAAATCAAATAACAAGAAACATGTTTTTGCTCTATGAACTTTATAATTAAATCTGCAATTTTTCTTTTGCATTTGAGATATCTTCTACATGTAGCATTTTTCTAATTAATAAATTATGATACCTTTATCAAGGAAGCTCTTAAAAAAGAACGATTTAATCGGAAAGGAAAATTTCCCGCGCCCATTGAAAACTTTAATTCGACGTGGAACTCCTCCTTCTTCGAGATCGTGTTGTTCGCGAGATGTAGTCGATGTAGCCAATGTAGCTGCGCAAAGAAAGCGAAGGACGTCTGAAAGGAGCCCGGGAATCTCCGGAGAAGGGGAGGAGTCGAAGGATGAGTGAGTATATTAGACCGCAGGGTCTAATACGTTATAAGGCATGTAGTGTGCGCGCGCGCGTTCCGTGTTTGTCTCCCTTCCTGTGTGTCTAGCTGCACATAGGCCAGGATTACATACGTAGTATTTACTGCACGCGTGCACACAGGACCGCGCGCCTTGTGATGGGTTATATATACGCGCGGCACATACTCGGGATAATAAATATCCTTCGTCCAAGTCAGCATCGGCTCGCTTGATCTTTCATAGCCGCTCGTAAAGCCCTCCCGTTCCTTCCCGCTCGGGATGGGCCGTAAAATTTGTCGGGTATTTGAAATATCCTCGAGTTCTCTTCGTCTCGCCGAAAACTCCCCGACCAAGGATTCTCCGTTCCGCGTTCTCCCTCGCGACACGGAAATCTCGCGCGCGAATCCGCACCCCCGCGGAGTGCATCGATAATGATGCATATGGTACTCTGGATCCTGCGAATTTGTTTCTATTGATTATATTCTTGAACCAATCTAAAAAAAAACACATTTGAATACATTCTTAATGATTAATAATAAAGTACCAATTTTTCTTTATTGCAAACTATTAAGAATATGATAATATGATAATATAGAAAATATTGAAAAGATGACTTCACAAAATAGATTCCAAAAATAAAACGCAGTGATAGAAAAAGATATAGAGATGTGATAAATTGCCATTAAGAGATGATGGTCTCAAATCAATCGAGGAATAATTGATAATTGAGGAGAATAAATCAATCAGAGGTATCCAATATATCGAAAACCTCTCTTGGTTCTTTGAGAATAGTGACGATCGAAGAAACTCTTCGAAACTTCGGGCAATACATACGAAGAAATGCTCTTGGGAAAATCGCGGATGACTTGTAGTTACAACAATACCGTTTAACTTCCCTTGATTGGAGGATATTGATACGTGGAAAGTGAGTGAAATACCGTGGGATAAGCAATTTGTAGAGTTGTGGTGAAAGAGTACGAAGAACTTTCCGATCGTACGATTCTTCTATTGCATTACTTGTTTGAGAAAGATAGCAAAAAATTCACTTATTTCTGACATTAATATACTCCATTTTATTAATTGTTTACTTAAAATAATATTTACACAACTATTGGTTTGATTAGAATAAACATGTGTTACACTAATTATTCTCTTACATTGTTTTATATCATAAATAATCATGTAAAAAGGAAGAACAAAATGTAAAATTCGCGCTTTCTTAGAATTCATGGAGGGAACATATCTTCACGCCAAGAAATCGGTTGGGCTACACGAGCACTGCCTTGGGTGCTCAGACGTTGATGGAAGTTTCTCCTTACAAGGCGAGAGGGAGATCCTTTTTCTTCTCAAAGTATCACCTCGAGGATCGGACGCGGGGCTCGTTCCCCTTCATCGGAGCGGACGAGAAGTGGCCGCAGGGGTGAAATCGGAACGCGTGCGTAAGAGCGATCGCGCCGGGAAATTAGCGAAAACGGCGCACGAGCTACTCTCACCGAGACCGAGAGTGAACAGGATACGACTCAAGAGAGAAAGAGAGTATATATGTGTGTGTGTAAGGGGCGTTCTGACGAGAGTCCAGATTTGTCCCCGGGGGGTGCTCACGAAGGGGCAAATTTCGACCGTCCGTTAACTCCGTTCGCCCCGTTGCGATATTCCGAATCTCCCGCTACCACGCCCGAGAACATGGAGCGTCCAGAGCCGTGATTTCGATAGACTGGGAAGAGCGATGGACGATTACGTGATCGGATTACTTGGATGCTCGACTCGCCACCTCGTCGACCGAGGTACACGACCGGAAAGTACATCGTGAGGACGAAGTCGAACGTCACCGTCGCCGTCATGGTGCGACGTGCCGCGGAAACGAGAACAGCACAAACGGATACGTTAAAAGAGATGTATGATACAAAGGTACGCTCAAAAAACGAACAGAGACGTCGAAATTCATGTCGGTAAAATATTTTATACTACTTTTTTTAAATGTCAGGAGAAAGGAGATTTTTGGAGATCAGAGAGTCAGTCTTTTCTTCGCTCGCATTTCCTTTATTTTATACATATACTATACATATTTATTCAATATATTATATATTCGTTTCTTTTTACGTCACCCAAGAAAAGATGAAAAATCCTACATACGAGGTATTCCAGTTTTTCGGCGGAATAACTAGAACTATGGAAGATCATGGAAACACATGCATAGAGAAGAGCCATAATTCTAAGGCGATTATCACAACGGATTATCTCGGCGTCTTGGTAGCGCTAATCGCGACAAATCTGTCGCCGGTCCGGCATTCCTTCCCTCCTACCGACTCCACTTCCGCGAGATTATTATCTCATTCCGTTAGTTGGCGGCACCTCATTATCGCCGGAAATAAATCTGTCATCCTCGCTTAATCGAGCGTCTCCGTCGAATTTCGACTGTCGACTACCTGTTCCACCAGCTATACAGACGATCACCCTTCTATCCCCAGGTTTTTTTTCAGAAAAAGCAGTTTTTATCGAGGATAAATTACGAGATGAAAGATTCATATATTTTCTTTTGCTATTATTGGAGGGATATTCTATTGGAAAACATGTTTTTATTTTGATGAGAATAAAATGCAAATTCAATTTCAAAATCGATATGTTACCATTTCTATTATCGATAATATTTGTCTAGCAGTTAATTACTTGATCGATATTACAGTTGTTAGCGTTTTTATCATGAATTACCTATAACTGGTGCTTTTGTTGAACATACGCAGCCGTACGCATTTCATAAATAATAATGTTTCTCCTCATATTGAATTCCTTCATAAATTATTTTGCATAAACCGATAGCTCGCACCGTCATGCTTCTCGTGGAATATCGGCGTATATTTTTTCTGCAGTTTTAATACCTTAGCCACCAAAATTTTCTGTAAAAAGCTCGCAACCTCTCGGTAACGTCCTTCGCTTCTATTCAAGTAATCGTGAAATTTTCGCCAAATTTATGTCGCGAATTCTTTTGAGAAACACGTGCTCTATACGTGATCAGTCAAATAACGCAATATCGTAGCCACGTGTAGGCGTATTTGTAAACACGAACGATGGGTAACATACGACGCTCGTAAATTTATCAGAGCGTTTGTGCCATAAATTTTCAGAGTAAACGCGGTCCATCATCCCGATCTGCCTTGCGCGGGCACTTGTGGTAGGAATTCGCACCTACTGATTGGACGGAAACTCGGGAGACAAACTGCCATGACGGTGATCAAGGGGTTCTCGGGATGTTACCATCGAATGTGTTTATTGTCTTAACATCGTTATTAATTTGTGTCAACACGTGCAATGGCTATTTTGCAGTAATTGACTATATTTCAAGAGAATATCATCATTAGACAATGCACAAATAAATATATGTTTCTATAAAGCGTATTTTCGATAATTGGCCACATTATAATCAATTGCCTAAAAATATAAGAAATTTTTAATTTAAAGATGTAAGAGTTTATGGATTCCACAAGTATGTGCATATCTAATATTCTTTAAGTTTCTTTCCGACAATAAATTTTAGTTAAGATATTAATTTAAATATATTACATTAAATATTAATTACATTAATTATCCTTTTTCCTATAATACTAATTGTCCCTTAATTTTCCTTTCATCACTCAAATTTAATTTACGCCACTTAATATTTCTTAGTATAATTCCTGTATATTTTCTATCACTATATAAGCTTACTACACAAGCCTGTATCAGCAATCTCTCTCCAGGAAAAAGGCGGAATACACGATCGTGCGTAATGAAAAATAATTTATTCCATCGTATCCGCGAATCGTACGTCAGCGAAATTCGTATGATCCCCCGGCGAATTAATTCGGGCGCAGTTGAAGGAGCGCTTGCGGTCGCAGACGCAGCCGCGTAAGAAGCAAAAGCTACGAGGTGGAAGCGAGACGTAAAATCTGTTTGCATTATATCATCCCGAAGACGTAGGTGTGGGTCCGATCGGGCCGTTACGAGTGTTGCGAACCCTCGTCAGTTCATACACACAAAATATACACGCACAACACATGTAACATATACATGTAACAGATCGTTGCACGACGACTCTACATCCGAGTAGCCGTGGCGCTCGAGTGTGTTGGTCGCGTTTACAGAGTAAATATATCAATGAATTTACGATGCTCGCTGATCCCTAATGACCTCACAAACAGATCTCCGTCGAGGAATGCGCTTTCGCCCTCGATGGGGCACTTCTCTTCGAGGATTGTCGCCGGATCACCGCGCGATTATATGGTGGACCATCGAATAACGTTGCCGGATCGACGCAAGCTCGTCTCTCTTTCAGCCCACGCCGAAAATCGGACGAAGCCTCGTCCGGATCCGGAGCCGGTTTTCGATCGAGAGCGATGGATGTTTCATCCGCGGCAGCGATGCGGAAAATTCGGAAAGTGATCCGGCCGAACGAGGCGGGAGCGCGTTTTAATTGGACGGATCTCGGTAGTATCAGCGATTTTAAATGCAAACTAATTGACCTATCTCTCTGTGTGCTTCCCGACCTTCCCGCCGTCCCGACAATCGTGCGTGAGTGACATGGATTTACCGCACCGCGTTCTCCTCGCACCGCGAACAAAAGCACGGGAGACTGCATGCATCGATTCGTTTAAATCTAGTTAAGCCTCGAGATTGGAAAAAAGCGCTCCATTACGAGGGAATCGTGAATATTTTAGTCGTACATTCCATTTTTTATTTGTGATGTTCATGACGTATTGATAACTAAAACAATGCGTTATGATTGGATTGAAATAAATTCTCAATTATTCGATTATCGTCGCACTGATTGTTTCACAATGATAACTAATGATCACGTTTACTTAATCGAGACTCGTTTGTACTTCATTCCGAATACCTGTTGGAAAATTAATCTTTATCGAGGATATGTAGCATTTTCGATCCATAATTTATAACAATACCACTCATATTTGTATAATAATAGTATCCTTAAATATTTACTATGAAAGAATATTCATAAATTTAAAAGTGTGACCATCTAATAATAATAATAGACATCGTTAGCGCCCTTATTGTTCGCTCATCTGAGATCTAATGAAAAAAAGGGGTCCTCCCTCGAGAGCCAACGCCCGACGTAAGAATTAGGGCACAGCAAAATTGAAATATATACGACAGAAAGATACGCTTGTATCCTGATCCCCTCTCTGTTCCGCGTTGCATCCTGCATCCGTGCACCATAACGAACACGCAAAGGCGCGTTAAATCGGTAATCGCGAAATCGCCATTCGTTTCATTTCGTCCATTTTCTACGGTCGATGTGCCTGATTTTTCGTTGGCGAGTACGTTACCCGTTACGCTTTTATTTGTATACAACGCCGAGGGATGCGAGACGCCGATATTTTATTTTTTGAATTTTGCTCGCTCTATCCCGGATTGCGCGGCGGTGCGAGAAGAGGACGCGGGCGAGCGAAAAAAGGAGCTACAAGTGCAAAGCCGAAGCAGCATTAGCTTTTAGCACGGCCGGGACGCGAGAGGGGCAGAAATAAAAGGGGGGGGGGGAGGAAAAAGTGGACGGTGCAGGCGGGGTGGGGGCGAAGAAGGAGGTGAAAAATCATTTAAAAATTACCGTCGCGCGGCCATTAGCCCCGGCCGGCGTCCTGAATTTTTTACCAAGAGGTTTTACCGTCAGCGACAGCTCGGTCCACCCGCCAGTAAAAAGCGTATCCGCGCGCGCGGTCTCCTTTGGTCTCCGTTGTGTCTTTCGCGAAATAGCCAGCTCGCAATTAATTCGTAATGAACGCCCGCGTTTAACGCTGTTCAACGTCTTTTCAACTTTGAGCAGGCGTTTCTAATTTTTGATATATTAATGCAGGACCTGCTAATATCTGTATCTTATCGAGCGACATGCGTGCAACTGACGAGATTTCTGCAGAAGCTTCATTGTATGTCGGGTAAGAATTGTTATGGTTAGGTGCTTGCAAAAGTTCGTATGATAAAAGCTATTTTTATTTATAACAATGAGATGACGTGTAATATTTTAATTAAAGTATTGACCATTGTTATCGTTTGCCTTTTGCTATTTTTCGGGCAATAGTTTGATCCCGCATCAATAAAATGACTTATCTTTTGAATCTATTTCTTTGTGACTTTACGAACTGTTGCAAGCATTTAAGCACCTAATATTTAGGATACATTTGTGTGACGTAATATCCACCTGGATATACGTGTGATAAAAATTAATCTTTTTAACTTGGTGTCTGCTATTTTTTACGTTTCCAGTAGTTCTGAAACATAAAGTTACATCACGAGATTACCATACGCGCCGTTTTACCTCCCATCGTTCGATCATACGTTAATCACGCGCCAAAGACGCGTTTTCTCTGAATCGCGCAAGTATCGGCTTGGGCTCGTAACATATTATGAGACATGAGATAAAGCATTATTTCATTGATATACAGTCTCTCGCAGGATGATTTGTTGATCCGCGGAAGACGGGCGTGAAAGACGCGAGACGAGAGGAGTGTTTCCTCTTTCCGGAACATGATAACGGCACGAGCGCAATGAATAAGAGCCGAAAACGCTTAAGAGCTTTATAATCAAGATCCGTAAATATGTCCGTCGTAGGTTTCTTTTTCTTCTTGTCGCAAGATTGAGAAATTTCGCTTGAGCGTCGTGCTACCCTTATCACCGTCTTTAAGGTCTCAAGAATTTTTTCGTCACACGAGCGAGCACACGAGCGACAGGAATTACGAGGCGAGATATGCGGGCTGACGGATGGTTCTTCCCATCCGATAGCTTTTTTCTCGAATAGATACACGAAAGGTTACCGAGAGTCGATCGATCCGATAGTTAAATCGCCCATGGTGTCCGTAAATACAGACGTTTTAGAAGACATGCGATAAAAGCGCACCGCCCGGAAGAGTTACGAGGCGATCGTCCAAGCGAAGACGAGCGTATTATGCTGACGTTGTCATTATCGTTAATTAAATCATTGATTAATTGGTAGGGGAATAAACTCTTAAGAATACTCCTGACGATTTATGGATGGTATTACGATAGCTATTACGAGAACTCCAGGCACGTAATCGCGGAAGGATCGAACGCCTCCGTTTAATAAATTGACACGTATGGCTTTCCCGAACATCCCGGCGTTTTCCGCTACACCGAATCTATCAATAACGCAACAACGTTTATGCGCTTCAGACGAAGAACGGCTGACAGCTCTCCCCGGAAGAGCCCCGGTATTACCTGCCATACATCTGCAAACTCCGCGTGTCCCCTTCCTGGATGGCGAATCGACCCATTGTTGTCCTCGAATAACAGGCTTAATCTCCCCACAATTTCCCGGATCGTCCCTTTCGCATCTCTCCCCGTCTCACCCCCGTTCTACCTCTCTGTCTTTCTCATGCGTGATATTCCTCTATCTCTATCGCACACACCGACACACAAACGGCGATGCGTGTCCACGCGTGCGCGAGCTCGCATAAAATAATATACACAATGCGCCGGGAACCGATGCTCAAATTACGAAAGCAGGCGCGAGCGCGCTCATCCAGAAAATTGCAGCTTATTTTCGCCCGATCATCCTGCGGACGCGCGCGCTCGCGCGGGGAGCCCGTGTCCGTCCTCGTCCGTTCGAGCGTTTCGACACGGGCACCATGGACCCCCTGACGAATCACTAAACTCTCTTTCTTTCTCTCTCTCGCTCTCTACCGTCGCGAGTATTCGCAGGAGAATAACGAAGCTTTCCCTCTTCTTCTTCTGCCTGTCTGCCCCGGATCTGTTCTTGCCGCTCTTCCGGCTCGTGACGTTGCGCGTCTCGCGCGACAAGCGAGGAATTTCTACCGTGACGTTGGAAAATTACTTTCATGTCGCGGTTCTTCGGAATGTCCGCCGAACGAGTTCAATCGATGTGCTGGGGCTGTTTCATAAGGTTTATCTTCTTTCTATCACGTCCATGTGGTCGAACTGACCCGATCTTCAACTCAAACGCAAAATAAAGAAATTTCAAGTATAACTTACGAATGTGATGAAATAATTTCGAAATTAGGTACTTTCCTAAACTTTCATTACGAATATCACACTCCACTGTGCCTTGAATACCTAACTCTGAGTGTTCGAACTAAAATTCGTGGAGATAAAGATATAAATATCGCGCATCGGATGACATTTATATTTCATGATTCGATGAAGAATAATCGATTTCCGTTTTTCGAATTAATTGAATCTTTACATTTTCCACGAGAGAAAATCTCCGTTCCAATTTCCCACATCCCCGAACAAAGCGGATGGAAGTCCGATGTTCCGTCATAGTCGCGTCACTATTACGACCGTCGTCGATCGTGGTAGTGGTATCGATTACGCGTACAGCTACCAATTTCGGGAAACCCGAGTCAAAGCGCGTCTCCGAGCCGCTCGCGCCGACCAGATCGAATTCGATATAAATCACAACTAGGACGAGCCGGGCCGAAGTTAATGAATCGTGCGTTCCGGTCTTTAGATGCGGCAGCGCGCATACTTAACGGGGCGATCCCCGTAAGAGACGTAGGCGCGGCTCCTCGTCGGGGACGATCCTAATTTGCTCGACTCCTCGGCCCTGCATCCCGCCGCTGGCATTTCCTCTTCACGCTCGAAAGGCTCGCGCACCGTTCGCTCGCTCGTTCATTCTGCTCGTGTGTCTGTTCGTTCGTTTCGCGATATTCTTGTACGCAGACGTGTGCAGTATGTACGCGCGGGATCGGTATAGAAACGTTATTAAATACCGGCGTATCGACGGGCGACGATGTTGCGCGGCATTTAACCACTTGTACCTTGCCCGGTTTCCCTTTGCCATTGTTTCGCAATGACAATCCGCTCGCAGCAATCCGGTATCTTTACGGCGCTATTAACCGCGGCGGTTTCGATTCGGCCGCGCGGAAACGTAGAACGCGTGCGAGCGTACGTGCGTGCGTGCGTCCGCGACTCGCAACAAAACGCTTAAACCGTGTCGGGTACTTTATTGGCCGTGTTCGGTGCGTCGTGAGGATAAAAGACGGGGAATGAATCGCGTTTTGATAGTTTATCTCGCGAGGTACACCGCGGATTTTCACGGATACTACGTTCGGGAGAACTTTTTATATCGCGGGCAAGTTCCTTAATGGAGAGGAGAAAGTTAAATTATCGCCCAACTTGGTCTTAGCTTTCAGCGGCACGGTTTTATTGAAATTATCGTCGCTATTAATACATCTTAACGAGTAATTTCGTCTGTATGTTATATCTCGTTATCTTTTGATATCTTTATATGGATAATACTTTTAATAAAGTTCTTCAATGCTCGGTGAACTTTTTCTCGGAGTTTACTTACTCAGCTCGTGTCGTTAAAAAAAATTACACGTTTATGCAAAGTTATGTTATACTGAGACTTGGATCTCGCAGTCTCTGGAATTTATCTTGCTGATTATGACAATTACAAGCTTACTCGTTGCTTTCTGGATTCATGAAAAATATCTTTATTACACATCAGCCAACGGTTCCCTACGAAGGGATACGTACTTTTTATATCCTCTCAAACGAGTTGCAGTGAAAGAATCGCCCGTACATTTCGCGACGCGGTATAAATAGGATCTGCGAGATCTGCGATTCCGTCGAGCGGATCTATTTTTTCTTTTTCATTTTCTTCTGGTATTATTACCCTGTCCTCCATGTCTCACGTGTGCCATCGCGAACACATCGCACACCGACAAATCCGAGCATCACGTGCGTCCACGTGTGGTCCACCGTGCAACACTATGGCTGAGACGGAGAAAGGGGCAACACTATAATTCCTTACACGACGATTCGACGCCTCTGTTTCCTCTCGACGCCCACACATACCCGCGTGCTGTTATGTAAGTTTATTCATGGTGTGCCCCGCGACATCGCGCCCAACGAGGAAACGATTTCTCCGGTCGATGATTAGAAATTTTCTCGAAGGAGGAGAGAGACATCCGAAAGTTAGACGAGTGGAAAACTCGTACGATTTTTCTCTCGGCTTGCTTACCGTATCCTCTGCTCGCCCGGATTATTTCTATTCGCTTGTGCAGTCTGGTCGTTGTTTCCTCGAGATGCGTACCATTATTCTTTAAAATAAGTCAGCCAATCGCTCATACGAACGTCTTCTTCATGCAAGTTTCGCCTTTCCATGCTTTCTCCACGGCGCGTACAATCGCGTAGCAACCTTTCACCTATATCAATCTATCAGTGCCAAGAATGATTTAATATTCTTACAATTCACGAATGGTATTCCAGCGACGAAGACGGCAATGACGATGACGACGACGTGGAATGTGGAGATGCTCGATGATATTCGCATTCATTTTTCACGGGTCGTAAATCGTGTACAGCATTTCATATCGTTATCTTATGGGCAGCTTTTCTTTCCTCCGCTCGCCTCCGTTTCCCGCGGTTCTTTTTGCATGAGACCGTTCCGTGAATTCGCGCCGATCAATTCAGCAGCTTAGCTTTCGGCGTTTATCCGCTCAAAGGAATCGCGCGTGAATCCCGGCGCGCGCAGATGGCTGCTTCCTTTAAAAATACAGAATCGTGCCGAGAATCGTACTTGGTCCCCTATCGATCTGTTTGCCCGCGAAGAGTACGACCGCACTCTCGTCTCGCACGCGATCGATGTGATCAACTCTCGAAGCCGGGCCAACAGTATACGAACTGGCGTGCATACATATTTATGCGCGCGCAAGATGCAGCTCGACATCGCATCTGTATGGGTAAACTAGCGAAATCTAAGCTTTGGGTCCCGACTATCGAGTGACTCTGTCGCTCGCCGGTAATTTCGCTAGGTAATGAAACGTGCGTCGTATATAATCAAAAAATTGACTAAAGAATCATCCTGATAAGTCAATAAAAATTTAACGAATTTTATGAATGCGAGGAACACTTCTGCGATTCGCGCGAGTGACATTGGTTTCAAAAAATCATCCCGGCAAATTGCGCAGAAAGAGAGCATTAGAAAAAAAGCAACGACAAAGAGAGGGATACACAGCTTTAATGTCTCGCATAAGAAGGCTGCGAAATAGCAGTAGAATGTCCGGTGACTGGCACGAGTCATTGCGTTCAGGAATCGCATTAGCTCGGCTAGACGCTGGCAAGAAGCACGAGAGGAGGCGCGCCGTCTGCATACTTTGTTGCTGACACTTGTCAATTTTAAATTACAAATGAGGAAACTTATCAATTTTATCGCGGACGGTACTTTACGGCGCTAATAACGATCTCCGCGCCGCTATTAAGGAACAATTCTATTAATGACGTTAATCGGGAAGTGCATTCGCCGGAGAATTATGCAAATTGCCCTTGTGTATGTGTATATATATGCTTAGCAATCGAGAGTTTTGCCACTTCAATACTATATGATTATTAAGCAAATTGGCTAATTTTATTGTTCCTGCTTTTAAAATCCGTATTTCAAATTATTCCGAACCTAAACTTAATGATTTTAAATTACATGAAATTACATAAAAGGGAGCATTTTTATATTCTTTTTTTTAACAATAAGATATTTAAAGATCAAGACTGTGTGTGTGCATATGTTTTAAATACATTATATATACTAAACAGTTACATATATACTAGACGTTCTATCAGATCTCAATATATCAATATAAGAGGTAAAGCAGATATCATTTGTTATATAATCGAGAAATGTACATATAAATACCATAGACATACATGATAAATACACGCAGTCGTGACAATTGGCGTATTGGAGTGCACGTGCTTCGCATAACTTTTCTTCACCAGATGAGAAAAATCACGAACGTGCAAATCAAGACAATAGGCGTTAACATATTGTGCAAGTATTGTTGTAAAGCAATAATTTGCTGCTGAGAAATGATAAATTGTGTGTCGAAGCGGCGCGATCTGTTATTTCAGTAATAGCATGCATTTTGGCGCGCACGCAGAAAACGTTTTGTGTAGGCAATTAAAAAATTTCGCTAGTTTCCATCATGGATGAAATTACTTTAGCGCTTGTTATAACACTCTGTTACAAGATCGCGAATTATCATTTGCATAATGATGTGTCTGTATTATTGGGATCGCTAATAGCGTAATCAGCGGGCCGATGGTGCGTGACTGAAAATGTTTGTACATATTATTCGCTCGATAGGGAAATACTGTGTGATATCGAGTTTTTCCAGTCTGGACAGTGCACACAGTCGTTCACTCTCACCCACCTTGCATGCAATTTATCACTCGTACGCACCCGTGTCAGTAATCAAACGGCCGCCTGCGATACTCGAAATTTTTATATGTAAAGTGCCTCGTAAGATATACGATTGGCGGCCGATTACATGCGCCGGCATTTAAAACGCTGGATGAAATATTCGCGTTAAACGGCCGCGGTCGTAAATCATGCGGCGCATAAAGGAGACCGATGTCATTCGTAGTGGCATGCTTAGATCCGTAAAAGTGCAAAGTTAATCACGCTGAACGTGTCAACGGAGTTGCGATCTTTTCTATTGCGTTGTTTGTAATGTAAAATTAAGTAATTGTTCTTCGCGTTAATAGTGCATCAGCTAAAAAATGAATCGATAAATAATAATCTGTTTTACGTGTGGTAATCGAAGCGGAATGCTGGAAAATATTCTTGCACGAGGTGATATGAAACGTAAGCTTAGAAAATATTCCTGTTGCATTTACAGCGATTGGTAGCGCAATCGTTACACTTGCAATCGCATCGCGTAAAAAAGGTGGAAAGTATTGCAAACATCAGAGATTTATCTCTCGGGCCCGCACATACTTCAAAGCATATTTCCTCTTTTCCTGGCAATTCCGCCTCGTAGCGACGGGCGCGCCTTACTTTGACGCGTATTTTTTCCGGGACTGCAAATGAAATTTTATGCTATCGGCGTTTCATCACGGAGAAATGCAAATATCGACTATCGACAGTCTGAATAGCGTATCAAAGGGTATCGCATAAATCCGCGAATGAGTGAGAAAGGACGAAGCGATTACGAGAACATTCAATTTTCGTGGTGTCTCTTATTATCTTTGTCTTATTTATACAAAGAAGCGAAGCTACGTCTTCGGTGAGATTTCGAAGCCAAAATCAAAAACAGATTAAGCCAAATTTGAAAAAAGATGTTGACAGAGAAGAAACGACACGGGCATATTATTCACGCGCGAGAAATCTTACTGTTCCATCTGTTACGACTCGGAAACCCCTTCAAGACCAGAAAGGGGACTGGGATCCGTCCGCGAGCGTCGCAAACAGCGCCGGGTGTGCCCCGGGCGAGAGGAGAGAATGATTCGCTTACGAACGCTCGCGTATACACGCACGTGGCGCGCGCTACAAAGAGCACTCGCGGAAAGGCGAGTAAGAATCACCCCTGCCACGCCAGGAGCGCTAATCCGGTTTCACCCCCGAGGGCAAGACGTGGTCCTGACGTGTACCGGGCGATATCGGGCCGGCCTTAGCGAGGGTGCTCGGTTCTGCCATTGCCGTTGCTGCTTTTGCTGCTGGTGTGGCTCCGTTCTCCCATTCTCCTCCGTCCCCGGGAAAACCGAATCAACCCCCGTAGGTTGCGGTGGCCGCCCCGGGCGGACGTCAATCCACACTAACCTGTCTGTAACTGTTATATCTCTCGGCGGATGCTCGCCTTGGGTCCGCGGTAAGTTCGTTTGTCTGTTGCCGCTAATCGAATGGGACGCGGCCAGGACGGGTTGGAAGAGAGGAGAGAGGACACCTCCGGATGGAAGATCGGGGGAAAACGCGGCTCGACTGCAAGCGGACGGGAGTAATCTTTTTACGTGCGAGAAATCCGACAAACGCGCGCAAGGGAGGAGCTCTCGGGCACCGCCGAGGAAAGTTATCGAGAAAAATGATCGAATTCTGGGGTGTTAGTCAGTTAGCTAGCCAGCCGGCTTTTCGACCGCGGATGATAAAAAAAGAAACTGGTAATTTCGCGGTTGCTTGTATATTGAAAATTGAGAAGCATTCTTTCTGATTATTTAAATCCCCCGCGACGTAAGGACACGAATGGATCGACACAAAGAAACTTGGCACTTCGGACGGGAACGGAATATAACGCCGGGATTAAATTAGGGCCCGCCGTTTAAGCTTAGCGTCGCGTGTGAGGGTCAGATACACAAGAGGATTAAACAGAAGCCCACCCTGCACATTTGACCAGGATTCAATCATAGATGTTACCGTACTTGCAAATTAATGGCGGTATTAATCCCGTAAGCTCGGGTTTTATTGCAATATATAACATTGGATAATTAATGATGCATGATTTCACATGATAAAATAATTCGATTTCCAAATAACTTTTCCCATTGATGACCTCATCTTTTAATAATTTGCACCAATGGTTTAATGTGCCCGTTCAGTCCGCCACAATAATTTTCAATAACACGAAACGTGAATATAATTCGTTATTTGTAATAATGTTAATCAAAACTTAATTAACCGCAATTCTGTGTATATTAGTCGTACTAAGCTCTGTATCGTATCAGTCATTTAACAATTTGAATGGATACGTATCCGTACGTTCCAGAATCACAATTGGATGCATACGTAATAATTCCAGGGAGTAAATATCATTAATTAAAACCATTTATTATTCAATTCTTATTTGTTATTCGATGATTAATACATGCGTTCAATGCACAATAGAGATTACATCGAAAGCGTCACAAGCGCAAAACTACAGCCATTCAATATTAAACGTTACTTCTACAATATTAAAAGGTTGCATTATAAATCGAGCTTTCGTTTTGGAAATCAACTTTTGTGCTCTTTTGTGAAATCATGACATTATCCATTGACAGAAATAAATGACGCGAAAATACATAAAACCGATTACTTCGTCTCGCCCCTCAAGCTTGTTACGTTCCATGCTATATCATAAGCGCGCGACATCATGCAATAATAATTACACTCGCGCGATCGTATCGGCCATATCTATCCGAGAAAAAAGGGCCTCTAGACTCCCATTCGGTCGGCCATTTCGTAAATTAAATATTTGCTCGCATCACCACGGAATTTCGCAGCGAGGATGCGTGCCGAGCTCGTATGAATTTAATATCGTCCGCGCGCGCGATGGCGATGATCATCAGTCATCTCGCGGCCAGAGGGCAGAAACACGAGGAGGAAACACAAGATGAGGGGCGAGGTGAGCGTCTGGGGGATTTTACGATCCCTGCGTGGTACAGGGGAACCACGGCTCGTCGGTTTTTCGGGCTGGAGAACGCTTCCCTCTCGGTTTCTTTCTCGACTCTTCTCTCGGCTCCTCTCTCCCAGCTTCCCTCGACGCGGCGACGATCTCGCGCACTCGCTTCGGAGAAATCTCGTCGCGAGAAAGCAAATAAGGTGCCCGTACCCGCGCACGGCTTTAAGGAAACCGGGTCTGTCGACTGTCAGGCGAGGCAACCAGGCGTCTCGAGCTTCCGCGTGATCACGATACCTCGCTGCTTCTTCAACGCGGATTTCTGATGAGAGACTCCCGTGATAATCCATCTTCGATATCTGATTTCTTGGCAAAACGGATTGCTGTTGTCACTAATGATTATTTCTACTTTAGAAGCATTTATAACACTTAGAAACAAAATGCATAAATTTTTACATCGTGATGAACATCATCTACGACTTTTGACATTCTCGGTTTTCTCATACTTTCACGCTATTTAATGACAAGTTTCGCATGAGTTTTATAAAATTTCCAACATGCGCATTTACGAATCTCGAGCTGCCTCGGGCCGAACAGATCGCTTTGAGTCCACGTCGCGTTCCTTACTCGCAGCCACGGATGATTAATTGTTCAAGATTGCGTACGTCCGATGCTTTCTCGGACGGTTCGATTCGTTTTTTTATTTAGCCACTTACGCCGCCCTCGATCCGGCTCGCTATCGGAGAAACGTCCGAAGTCGGCGCGCGAGAACTTGAAAAATCGAAATTTCTAGCGAAGTGCGATTTCAATTTCGCTTTTCGTATCGCTCGACAAAGGAGCATTTATAATCCTGGCGCCGGTCAATCGCGCGTTAAATCGAACGGAAGAACGAGATCGATTTTCTGCGCAACAGTATGTCACGGACTCGAACTAAATTCTGTCAGGGAAATTTCTCAGCGGAAATTTCTTATCGGACATACTAAAAGGTTCAATATGACACGAAAATATGCTGTAATCGATCATATCAAAAAATAAAATTCCTACCTGTGATGTCTATTCAGGAGGAAATCTTAATAACCATGCTCACAGGATTGATATGACGTTTGTGGTAACATTAAAAATCATAAAAGAAATATTGTGGCATTCTTAAAATCGTTGGATTTCAAGCACTCTATAAAATGCTCACCGTTATCTTACCATTTCATTTTAATAATCGAAAAATTTGGATGCCCGGATGAAGCAAACAGCTTGATAAAGTTTTACGTATCGTGCGCGATATCTTTATAACCTTGGATCGATTTTAATTCCTCGCCGTAATATCCCACGCACGTTTATAATGGACGTTTACGTCCCCGCGCACCTTCGCCTTCGTGAGTCGGCATCGAGGGACATTGTTATCAGCATAAATTAGAGATTGCGCGTTGCAGTCCCGCGTAAAAGGCGAACAAAACGATTCGTTTCCCTCTGTTTCTTTCTCTCTTTTTCTCCATTAAAATCGATGCGTATTCGGCGAAAGAGAACGAGAAAGAAAGGGCCACGGATCAGAATCGCCGATGTCGAATTCAAGAGGCGCCGTAAAATCCTCTTAATTTAGTTTTCAAAATCACTTTACGCCCGCCCGCGTCATTTCCGAGAAGGAAGCTGCACCGCGCGTTTTAAAGCGTCGATACGCGCGCCCGGTAATTGAACACGAAGTTATTATCCGGACCACTCTGCAATTCAGGATAACCGGGGGCGTAAAAATGTCGGTGCCCGAGGTCGGGCATGCCAGACCGTGGCTTCCACGAATGAAGTTTCTGCCGCACCTCGTGAACGTGCAATCACTCTGAATGTGTGTGTGTGTGTGTGTGTGTATCTTTATCTTTCTTTCTGTCGTGTGAGAATGTCTTGAGATTGAACGATTCAGTATTATAAGTTATTTGTGAAATATTCACAGGAAATCGTGTGAATATTCTGACCCTTTTATTATTGGAAATTATCAAGTTAAAAATGATAGAATATGTTAGAAATTGCGATATGTTAGAGTTTAGCATTCATTTGGCCATTGAAATTGATTTAAATTAATTTGCCGTCAAACACTGATTACATCTGATTAGGACACTTTGACAAAGAACATCGTTTCGGAAATGACCTCAAATAAAAGCTTGTTGTTCGAGTATACTTAAACTTCTCCTCAAACATCGTTCAATCGTTTGAATATATTTGGACCGGTCAGAGCCGCCTGTGATTCGATTCTGTTTGAGTATCCCAAATATTATTTATTTGACAGCCGTCACTATCTGAAAAGCGGGGAACCGGCCGAGGAAAGCTGAAAATATCGGAACCGCGTCGAATGGCGGCTCTTCGTCGTCCGCATTAAAAATCCGAAATAAGAAATAGAGAGGAAAGACGAGGAGACGAGAAAGAAGTGGCGGTCCGCACCGGTCGCTTATGGACGTAAAAATCGAAAGTATCGTATCGACGAGATCGCCGTTGTTCATCGTGAACAAGGCCCTTCGAGAGGATGCGGAGGCACATTCGTATCACTGATATCGATTCTCAGACGTCAACTCGCCTCGACATGTAAATGGCACGGCAGCTGGCTCAAGATCTCGTCTCGATCTTATTTGCACGATGCGACGGTATTTTATTACGCCATGGCGGGAGTCATAACGCGGGATCCACGGTAAATCTCTCTTTTCTTGCGCCATTAAGTGCCGTTATAAAAGTATACCGGGCGAGCTGCACTCCTCTAATGAAGAGTAACGAAGAACAGCGACTGCGCGATGGCTCGGTAAACAAAAGAAGCGTCGCAATTAGCAACCGCTTCTGCGGTGTACACGTGACTAAATGAACATCGTGTCTTCATTGAGCGCGAGCTTCGCGCTAATTACATCACGATTCCTCAAGGGGCATTAACGAGCGGCCGGCTTATTGCGCAAACGACGCCGTAAATTTCACCGGAGCAAAATCTAATCGACATCGCTTCTCTCGCTAATCGCCCGGCGAGTCGGCGTAATAATATTAATCGCGCGTAAAACCACCCCTGGCCGGCCTTCCGTTTAAATCAGGCAACACGACAGCGGTACTGCGGGGGAGGAGGACGAAATTTTAATCTCGGCCCTTCTTACACGCGACCATCATCTCATTAATATTCACGATCGCGTTCATTTCGATCGCGCGGACTCATTTATTTCCGCTAATTAATTCCGATTTATCGATGCCGATAGCTGAAGTAGAGGTGCGTGCCGAGATCTCGCCATTGACCTCCTACTGATTTACACGTACTCGGAGGAGCCCTCTTCCCCGCCGTTAATGTCTCAGTCGTCGATGTATTAAGCCTAATTTTATCGCGGCGCGCCGTGCGAGTCGAGGCGCACGTGTTGTAATTATTATCTTTCCGCAAGTAATTCAATCCCGTAATTGGGGTATAAATTCAGTTCCTTTGATTTCAGCGAAGATACCGCAGAAAAAGAAGCTTCGATATAAATTCGGCGAACCCTTTTCTAAATTTGTATTTTCAATTCCTGTTTCGAAATCTATCTCTGAATTATATTTTCCGATTTCCATGTTATTTTACAAATATTGCCTTTAGCTTTAAAATCTCAAGCGTTATCTTCCTTTTGCATTCAAGACGAGCCGCTTTCTTACACACATTGTCGCTGAAACATCATGTCTCGAGTCGCTACTTACACTGTCGCATCGCATCACGATTATTATCCCTGTGTGATTTCTCTGAAACCGAAAGCGTGTTATTATTTCACTTCGCGCTGTCACCCATGCCGTCCGTGTTTTTCAGCCTCGTCATTCCAGTTCCTGGAGGTCCTTGCAGGTGCTCGGGATCGAAAATAGCCCGCCCGCACGATCCGCTCCGCGGCGGACGTATAACCGCGAGAGACCGAACGTCATGGGCAAATACGCGGCTCCTCTCTTCGAGCGAACTCTTGCATCGCATCCGCGTCCGAGAGATGCGTTTATTTTCTTAGATGGATCCCCAAATCATCGCTATGATCGTCGATTGCCGCGCTGCCGAGCGATCGGAGATTGTGATGCATTAAATGCGGCCTTCGCGCCCCTGTTTATCCCCACAGAATGAATTTATGTCCTCGAGAACCTCCTCCCGCCTGCGCAAACAGTGACAGGGATTTTCCCGAAGGATTTCTCTCTCCCGCCGGCCTTGTCCCGAACCCGTCGTCTTCTCCTTTCTCCGTCCTCACGTGCGCGTGTATGCGATCGCATGTGTGACGGTGTCGAATGGTATTTGTGACAGCGAGGGAGGACAATGGACTCCTAGGATGCCCTCGTACCTCCGAAGAATCGTCCCCGGTCAATTGGACGCCTCACCCTCGCACATGGAATCGCCCCTATCGTCTCCCTCGCCGCACCGCACCCAGGAGCGACGCCGTAGACACTTTGTGTACCCCATGAATTTGAAATACGACCGTACCCGCGGTCGAAGGGCAACCGATCCGGGGCTGTGGACTTCCCCGTCGAATTCCCATAAACGCGAGCATTCCCTTAAAAGTCGCACGACTTTCACGCCGGAAATGTTGAAACTTGATGCCGTCAAATTTTCATCTTTTTTTCTCACGCTATATTTTTTATTATCAAGATGATTCGATGAGTGTCAAGTCCTCGCGAAGCGGATCAATCTCTCTTCGAGCAAACGTTTCAACGATTGCAATCGCGTCAGTGTCGATCACGAGCCAACGATCCGCTCAGGTTCTCTGCTCGAGATAACACAATCCCGAAGATTAAAACTCTTTCGGACGCCAAGACGTTCGTGTGAGTCGCGCCGACGGGACGACAGATCGAATCGATCGTGATCGGGACGGATCGCCAAGAGGCAGGACGGACAAGATCGACAGGAAGCGGTGTCGGAGCAACGCGGCCGTTGTCGAAAGTTCAATCGCGCGGACCACCGTGCTCGGGACGTTTTCGACTGCGACGCGACGCGGGTATTTGTCATGTAGATCTCGCTTATTAGCATCGAGGGGGAGAAAAGAAGAAACAGGAGGATACAGAAAAAGGTCGAGAAGGGAGTGCACTCGAAGCAGATTGCTGGATGTCGTTCTTTTCAAGATATACTGCGCACAGATTATACTACAATTACTTTCAATTATTGTTAATATTATAGTGCAATTGCATTTATTGTTAAATTATTGCGCATTATAAATTTCTAACAATTTCTTAGCGAGTATGTGTACCGTGTAGCGAAAGAGAACTTCCTCTTTCTGTGAAATGTTCTCTTTCTCGTCAAGATATCTCGCTGAACGCTCAGAATGCCTTTGAGGCAATATTTGGGATAAGTGAATTGTGGAAAATGTTTTTGAAGCGGAATTTTCGCAGAACCCTTTTGAGAGAAAAAATTCTTCGGGGCTTGCCTGCTAGTTAAGTAGAATATCCCATTCAAGTAATATTTGTTAATTCCTACTAATATTTACTTCAACCTTACGCAGTGAAATTCTGTAGCGGTTTATTGCTCAGTTATTCTTTTCGAGATGTAAACCGTTACAATGGTTTATGGCACGTTGCTTGTCGGTTGCGCCGCATGTGTGGCTATCTGCGTAGCTTTCTTTTTTCGATAAATCACGTTCAAGAGCGAGCATCGAGGCGCTTACACATAGAAGCATACATAGTTGCGCGCGATTGACATCTTGTAAAGAAATTCGATTCGTCGCGGTCGGACGTGAAAGGGTCGATTGTGGCGGTGATGATGATGTAGGGAAAAGTCGTAGCGCGCCGGAAGCGCCGTAATGAGAAATGAAATATATAGTAGAGGTGAAATATCGCGAGATACTGCTGATACTCTTACATCATTCGTTTCTGCATCCGGTGAAATTTTTAGCGGACTTTAGGCATTATCATCGCGTCATAAAGATCGACGTTTTCATTCTGCAAACGATGTAATGTTCTGCTAATAAATAAAGTATAAATTTATTTACTATAAATATTTACTATAAATAATAATTAAATAATTATTGTTACCCCAACACATCACATAATTTATTATTTGCTTGCGTGGAACCAGGACATTAATGGAAGAATCAACAAAAAGAAAATTAAATTATCGCTACAAAAACTTGATCATGTAATCAAAGAATCGAAGCAAGCGAAAGCAAATGTGACAATATGGTACATGGGTCTCTACGCAGGCACTAAAACGCACCTTCTGCCTCCGTCTTCAGTGCTTCGACTCGCAGCTTGTTCTTCCACCCTCGGTCACTTGTGTCGCTGGCGTCTTTCACGCACGAGCGACCGGAATTCAATTTTCTCAAAAGCAAATATGAACGAGCCCAGTTTCCTCGCAGAGCTCTTCCTCGCGATCGTGGGCACGGGTGGTCCCGTCGTCCTGCCCACTCCTACGCACGGGCGAGCCTGTCGCACACGCGTAAATATGCATGTATGCGTCCGCGTCTCTCGCTGGCTGCTTCTTCCGGTGTCGTTTGGTCCATTCGCGCTCGGTGTATGGCGAAGGCCAATAATTTCGCGATCTCCCTTTCTCGGCTTGACAGGGTCGACAAGCAGCATCTGGGCGGTTCAAGACCGCCGAGATGAAGCGATCGCTATAGTCGAGGAATGCGTTGTTCCTCGCAGATGAGGCTTTTGTCGGCAAGCAAGTCGGCGTTGTCAAGTTTCATCGAGAAGTTCGCGCGTTATATCATGTTTTTGAGCACAATATGGCTTCTCTATATAAGCTAGAAAAGTAGTTTGGCGGTTTTCGAGAACTACGAAAGTCCAAGAAATCATGAATCGTTAAGGAAAAGGAATACTCTGTTTCTCAATAATTCTTGTTGACTTTTGTAGATAAGTTGGAAAGCCATTTTGGCTGCGGGTAGCGACGTATCTCGACAATCCTTAATGGATTCTTTATCAGAGTATACCCGTTCGGTAAATTTACTTTCTGTATTATAGAAATGTTAGTTTGGATTAAAAAAAGAAACACGAAATATAAATTTCTTGTATTTGATTTAGATAATATTCGAAGATGGTGAAATATCAGATGGTCGTTCCGCGAATATTTGAAAAGAGAAATTTCAGGAAAATTTCAATTAATTTTGTTCAATTCAGATTCGTAGAGAATTTTTGTTTAGACATCTGCAAATATTAATTTTTGAATTGTTTCATCAACTACTATCGTCTTTTTGTATCTTATTTTCGAAATATGCTTTTTCGAACGCTTTTAGCACGTCCACTCGCATCGTAGAGAAATTGATTTCAGCATTGACACTTATCTCTCCTCAGCAGTTTTCTCTTCCGCTACCACCCTCATGTTCCGTGTCATTTGTGGTTCCCACGGGAAACATCAACCGGCTTAGAATTTCATCGGCGATGTTTGCGGACGACGTGTAGCATAGTGGGCAGATATTTTACAGAGATGGTGCGCAGTGGCCAATTTGGCGAGTTACGACGTCGAGGAAGCTTGATAGATGACGAGGAACAGCTGGCACGACTCGTGTTCACCGCGACAAGGGTGGTCGTTATCGTTGTTATCGCGCCCCGAGTGCTATTGTTCTGTCAACCCGGCAGTTGCCTTCGTACTGCCGTGTACTTTCCACTCGAGAATGGAATTTCGCAACATGTACCTACGTATGACATTAATCATGCAATTATCCGGCAGCATTATAGGTCATGTATATAGCTCTTACAGTTATTACAGCTTGCGCTAGCCTTTAGTGTAGATGATAGCTACGACAATGTTAAATAATGTTATCGATGTTAGCAGTTAGAAAACGTAACAGTCACGTAATCCAAGAGAAGGACTTTCGAAAAATTTTTATTGTTTCAAAGTGACATGTACATTGTATTAATTGAGAAACGTGTCAGAGAAAAATTGCAAAATAATTTCTCTTTATAATTCAGTCTTCACTTAATAAATGTAAAAAATCTGTAATGGCTAAACACGTACGGAACCGGTACTCGAGCTTCAAAGCTGGCATTACGAGAGACTAGTCTTTAACATCTCACTAAATAAGAACTGAACACTGGATGGTCGCACGCGCACCCCGCAAAAACGCATAGCGAGGCGACCAGAAGAGTATTTAGCAGAGGCATAATGTCCTTGTTATCCTCGTTCAACCATGAATGCTGCCTCTCATTCGTTATTTTTGCCCCGCGCAACAAGACCTCATTGAATAGTAACCGAGCCCAGTGTCCCGTTGCAGATTCTGTAGTCATCGTTGCCCACGTCATCGCGACTTCAACGATCTCCGCACGATCTGCGACTCGTGTTCCGAACTATGATGTTATCCCCCCTCGTACCTCGAACATTATAGATAATACATGTTTTGCCTAATTTCACTCGCCAAGATATCAATAAGAATGTCTTAAAAAGCGCTTTTAAAAATTAGTTCGTGTTATTTAATATATAACAGAATCAATATTATATAATATAATACATTATATTAAATATTGATATAGAAATATGATGGATTTAAAAATTCGGCACATGTTACAACCGAGCGAACGTTTTTAAACAGCATCGCACTTCAGATGTGATAAGGCAAACGTTACCATTCCTTCTAGTCGCCAGAGGCTTCAATATTCGTTCTCGATCGCACTCGCCATATATTGTTCATTCAAATTCCTGATGCCTCTCCGTGTCTCTCTATCTCTTTCTCTCTTTCCTCCCGAAATTATTCTACTTGATTTCGATCGGCGATAAAGCATGGATTACCGTCTGTTTCGATGCGTCCGCGGGGACTCCTCCCTTTCACCCTTCTCTCCCGACAGGGAGACAATTTCGCATTCGGGCCTCTCTCTCGAGGTGCTTCGATTATTAATGGCCGATAGGCTCAGGAATGCCGGTCCCCGATCTTATCATCGCCCGTAACCGGCACCTACGCCTCGCGAGCTCCTCGTATCGCGCCATATCACGCCGGTCACACACCGGTCCTCTCGCGTGAGGAAGCTTACGTACTGCCAGATACAGGTATATCGCACTGATATCGACATATCGAGTCGTAGCCGCGCGAGAACCAGCGTTCTTCACATTTACGTGTCATTGGCGATGACGAGGATGTAAAATAAAATCATTTAACTTTGCTGACGGTCATATTAGCGCTACTGGATGGATACGCCACTTCTGGATATCACTCCAGGATTCTCGGAAATTAGTTATGTGAAATTATGTAATATTATATAAAATCCTCTTGTGATTTAGAGATTATTTTTGCAGGAAGGATCATGGAAGATTCGTAAAGGCAACTCGACAGCGTTAGCTATTTAAAGAAAATAGTTCTCTCTTTCTCCGATTATCAATAGCAATACTCCGTCTATTTGAAATACTCGTCGTTCGTTCTGGGAGGGCTTTCGAAATCTCTGGGATTACGGAACACGTCGTCGATGCTTAGACCACCGTCTCTGAGAGCCGTTTCTCGTCAGCCTCTCCTCGACTGCCGGCTTTTCGAACGGACGTCTCAATGAGTAATACTCAGGAAGGAATTACTCTTCCGACGCGTCACGACGAGAAGCGGGCCGTGAAGCGTTAGGAGAAACGTTTCGATTGCCGAGGAGCACAGCAGCAAGGTGAGAAAATAAACAGCGTACGGTTTTCGGGTCCAGTCCCGGAGCACCCGGGAAAGAGAGACAGAGAAGGAGCGGAGGCTCTGTTTATTTTTTCTCGTCTACGTACTCTCTTGGGATCCCTTCGGGGTCCTAGCAATGTAACGAGAAGAAGATCGGAGAGGATTCTGTTTACCGTCGTCGACAGCTGGACCACACGCACCAATCGTGATTGCGAATCTCGGGTTTGCGCCGCGAGCTCTCTCGTCGCTTGAAAAAAGCCAGCGTTTCGGTGAAACGCGCGAGTTTACTCTCCGATGGCGTGAATCCGTTATTGCGAACGTCGTCTGACTCCTCTCTACTCTTTTGTTCGTCAAATTCGAACGATCCGAACATCTTCATGGTAAAGAGATTCAAATAGATGAAAGAGTTCTATCTTATGTCATGCCGAGTGATACTTTAAATTTTAAATATTTGTCAAAAGATATTTAATCTTTAAAAAAGTTCCGTTTATACATTTTTTGTTCTAGTCAAACTAATTTTTATTAAGATAGACTCTACATTCCTCGCGAAATTTATGAGCATCTTCGGTTCGCTCGTACCCCATATGGAGCACAGTGGATACTTTATTGTCATTCGAATTCCGAAGGAGCCGACGGGCACCGATTCCATTAGATAAGCGACGACGAAGTGTAGTCGATTAATCCTGCGTCGAATCCTGGAGCTCGTCGCGGGAAAAACGTCAGAGTCCACCGACATGCCTATCTCAGCCACCTACCAATCTTGAATTATTCTTCTGCGGGTGCGTGATTAAGCGGTCAATCTGCTCGAGACAATGCGCCACCGCCCACTCGACCAATTTATTGGACACCCACGGCGAACATCCACGTGCGACCACGTGTAAAGATAAGAAATGACCGAAGGTCGTGCTTACAAAGTGGAGGAGAATCCCACCGATGCTCGACCCCCGCGCGCGATCATCGAAGAATCGGCTAAATTTGGCTGTCCTCCCCCGCCCTCTCCGCCGCGTAATGACGTTGGAATCGACGCCCATCGTCGGGGCATTTAATCTTGGTTTCATGGACGATTAAACGAACTGTTTAATTTCTTCGCTCGCGCGTTTTCTCGTGTAATGAGGCGCGGCCACGCGATTGTCCATGAGAAGATCGATCGTGCCGCATATCGAATTCGAGCAATCGAGAAATTTCTTGAATCTATTCATTGCTGTGTGGGCGAATATATTATACACACAAGCTTGTATGAATCATGTTGGGTAAATATTATATGATAGACGCATATTTTATTTCAGCCGAACATATCACTAAATAGGTATCTCTCCGCAATTGCGATTATTGTGGTTTAATCATACGAGATTTCTTTAATGTATTACAAAATTTAGATGATTGATATTTAAATATAAGTGAAGAGTATAATTAATGAAAAATTATTACATTTATCTCTATATTATTTTCATATCTTTCTCCACTTTCTAGTTTTATATGTCGCTTTTTATAACACACATGTGGAATATTTTCGCCGGACAATTAAGAAAATATAAAGTCATATACGTTGATATAGCATTGCTATGTATGATGCAGCATGACACACGGAGTATTTGCTGTACGTGCGTATGTTCACGATATGAATTTGGAGCGAAATGTACAGAGATGGCAAAGAGATATCCATTCGTCACGAGTGTAATTTTTGCCGGAGCCGTGTAATATGCAAAGCTGCACGTGATATCTCGCTATATTACAAAGCAATGCTGCAGATAATTTTATGCCGCGGCTGTAACGCTTACGTCATTCTCATCTTTTTCGCGATGCTCCACGCGTCGTACAAGATGAAACTAGGTGAATTGCGAAATAAGCTCAATCTCCGCAATGCGGCATATGGTAAAACACGCGTTCTTCTATCGCCAGTAGCGCGGTATATGTGCTCTGCATAACGGTACCTCTTCATCTCTCTCCGACACCTAATTTCCCCTCTTTTAATAACGTTTGATTATCGCGGCCTCGCGGCCTATGCGGTTTGCTCGTCAAGAAAAACATTTTACCCAGGCCGTCTTTGAATTATCATGGAGTAGAATGCATTCGCACGGCATGCAGAACCGCGCGTTGCGGTTTCTATTTTACTTTTGCGTTCACTTAATTTTCTTCCTGTTTATGACTGAATGTAAGTTATGGGAATAGGTCGATTATTGGTGTCACTTGCAATTTCGATGCAATTTTAAAACGAGATTTATGTCATTATGTGTGAATGACTAGCACGTAGAAGCACGTTTCAATCTTGCTCTATGTCTCGAAGAATAAAGTAATTCATATGGATAACTCGTTTATTCAATTATTTTCTTGCACGTCGCGAGGATCTTCCCTTGTTTCGTTCGCGCGAAAGCCAGGATGACAGGCGTTTCGATTCTCCGGTGAAACTTCCTTCGTCCGTTCGTTCCGAACTCCGGGGTCGAAACGAGCTACGACTTTGCGAACTCGAAACCCCTTGGCGCGAGTCCCGGGAGCGAAGGAACCCCCGAAGAAGGATCTTACCCCGATACCCTATTCTGTTTCCGTCGGACGGTTTTGTCTTTCCTCCCGCGACGTCGTTCCGCACTAAAAGTTATTTTTCGTCGGCCGGAAAACGTAAAGCCTTCAGCCGTAAGTAAGAGATCACTCCCGGTACTGGCGCGGAGTTTCCAAGTTTCCTAGTTACCGGGCGGTACTCCTCTTTCTTTTCCTCCCCGTGCCGTCTTCCGCGCGTGATCTCCATTTCGCCTCGTACGAGCCTGGTTTACCGGATGAAAAAGGGTCGCCCGTTTTTTTCTCCAAATCCTGGGGTCCAATTGATCGCGTCTTCAAACTTCGAAGGAAACCCACGCGTAAGCGATTATTCGCTTCGAATCCTTAAGCCATGTATTGATTGCCGAGAGATCTTGTTTGATCTTGCTTTGAAATTAATTCATCTTCTTCCAGATATTGTATAAATATGAAAACTTGTCTTGTTTTTAGCAATATTGTTTTAAAAAATCGCTTGCTCTTTATGTAGTTTATTAATTATTTTATGTAGCTTATTAATTATTCTTGAAATTAATTTACAAATATTTGTACGCAACTCATGCTTAATGTATCAATAATTGTGCGGAATGATAGACGGATTGACTAAAATTGTTTTTAGCTCTCTTTATTATATTTCTTCTGAGATTTCTTCAAAGTTAAACATTTAAATTTTCGGAACTCGGAACTTGGAAAGATTCGGGGAAAGCAGGCATTCACCTCTTGCGATGTAAGAAGGTTGTTGGAGTACATCTCTCTGGCCAGCAGCAGCAATACTTTGACACAAGAACCCATTGAACCGAGAACTTTCCCAAGTTTTCTAGTTATTTGACATAGCCGTTTCCATTTGTTACGATTTTCCTCTTATGCCTTTTACTTTCCTACGATCTCGTGCGAGTTTCTTTCGAACAAAACGGCCATCGTTGCTTTCGCATTAAAACTCAATCACGATCGAACAGACTTTCTTCCGTCGCGAGTAAAACTGCGCGCTTCCCTTTCAAACGCTCATCGTTAGAAGCACTAAATTTAATGTAAACCTCCAAAGTTTTATTACAACATGAAAATGCTGGTTTTATCGTTACTCATAAAAACCTCGTTAATTGCATCGGCTTTCGATTAAAAGCGCGGAATGAATTTGTTCGCGTTTACACAAGCGATACGTAAATTGCGTTTGCCAAATGAATCAAAGTTCGATGACGCGAGAAATATCGTGTACCTTTCTGCAGTGACCATATTTTGACGTCGATATTATGCAAAACCGGCACGCAATGCGCGCAAGCCATTTCTCACGACAATTCGCATTGAATCCGCGCTATCGCGCGGATACCAAATCTCGAGAGAGTTTAAAAGCGAGAAGAAAAATAGACCGATAAAGACTCGCGTGGAAGCGATGTCCCTCCCGAGTGGACCACTAATCTTCACGGTCATTCATCTCCGCCCTCTTCCCTCCTCCTTTCGCGAAAGGTGCTCACGACACCGTGTAGAAGCAGAACCTGCCTACCGGCCGAAACCCGAATTCGGTAGCCATCAATCTACAGTTTGGGGCGCGAACAAAGAGGACAGCGAAGAAACGGAAGAGGAACGGGGAGAGGAGGGCTCCAAATTTCATCGAAGATTAATATCGACGCCGGGAATTAGGTGGCACGCGTGATTAATACGATCGAAGTCACGCTAGCTCTCCCTCTCGCTCCCCAAACGCGGTGGTCTTTTTAATTGCCACTCACCTCGGTCAATCGACTAATCAGAATGTATTCTTCCTCGTAATCCGGGACTAACAACGACGCGGATACTCTCGAGATATCATTTATCAATTCTCCGTGAGCTCATACTCTTAGGCAACTCTGCGCTCTATCGTTTGAGTTTGGTTCCGGCAAGATTGTCTCAAAACTCGACTCGGAATTGTTATGAGCTTCTCACGTTTCTTCGCGGGTCGAAAGTGAAATCGGATGAAGCCGCAAGATCATCTCTTCATCTCTTCGTGTGCGATCGTCGTGCGTAGAGACGCAGCTTTTTACGCGAACGGGTTGATTCGTCACGAGTGGCTGAGAAAAAGATAGGCGTTACATCCGGAGGTGATGCAGGGACTACGAGCTACCCGCTGTGCTAATAGACCTCGATACTCGCAGCCACCTTCTACCCGAGATCTATAGAACAGCGGACGAAACTTCGACCGCGTCACGTATCCGATCGCGAAACAACCTCACGTATACGGCCTGATGTCCGCGCCGTAGAAAAGCGGTCGGCATTCTATTGACCGAGATGTACAATGTACAGCATGCCCCACAACTTGTGGTCTCAACGCTGATTCTTTATATGCCCACCAAACGTTTTTAATTGAGAGCATAATTCTTCACGTCATTATGAAGGACCATTAAAATATTTCGCGTGTATAAATTTCGTTATCTTATTGCAATATTTGTAAAATATAATCTATATAGTGATATCTTAAAAGATTAAACGATTAATTATTTATGTATCATAATAATAAATATTTTTTTATAACATATATAAAATAATGTAATATAAATTTGCAAAAAAATCGATTTATTGAAGAAGGTTGTAACTTAAAATTACATGTATCACATATAAAACCGCGAAAGCTTGTAGAGTGCTCACAGAAAGCAATTTTCAGAATGGAAGTTTTCAAGTATCGATTTGCTCTCCGCTTGTTCCCATCACTACTACACCGGGGTTCGGCAATACTTTCCCGGGCGTGGATCGAAGTCGGTGTTCGCTTCGCACCGAATAGCGATTATCGCACGACGGTCCAGATAGAGGCACCAAAAAATCCTCCAACATCTCGCCCCACCTCCTCGAGGCGATTCCAGGCATTACGTGGATCGGGATCCAATTACGCGGATCCGCCGAGGCCGTTCGATCCGCGCGAGCAGCGATCTGATTCTCGAGGCAACGGGTAGGAGGTGTTAACCCTTTACGTGCGCAAGGTGCAATTTCCGTACGTATTACCATACATATGTATATAGGAATCGGCTTTCCGGCATCTCGCATTACAATATTCTTATAGGCGAGAATGGCAATAGTTATTTGTTGTGTTACAACTCAATTGTGGGTGTGCGTACGTATGCAATACATAGATTTAGATCCTCAATTAAATTATTCCTAAACTATTCTATTTTTCATTAATTCTTTAAATTAAGATAAAACATTAGCGCGTTGTCATATCTTTATCTCCACGTTTAGAAAATTTATATTTTTAAACGGATTTTAATTGTTGCGAAAAATTGCAACGTACAATCGTCTATTTAGCATCTATAAAAACTAATAAAACTAATAAATAATTAATAAAAACTAATTAACGCCGAACGAAGACAGAAAGAATCTGTATATTTCTCATAAAGGGTAATTCGTTTTGCTCGTTGTCATGCAACGCGATCTTGAGGCGGAGATAGGGAGCTTCGATTAGCACTTAATTGATAGAAGATAATTTATTAGAATCAATTCGATAGCTCTTTTATAGAAGGCCGGCTCTTTCTTTTTCGATAGCGCGATTCGGCGAGATCGATTTGGCCACGTAGCGATACGATACAATTCATTCTTCGGGTGGCCCGTGTGGTATTGAAATCGCTTCTAATAGCTCGGAAACCGTCCGTGCAGACCGAAGATAAATCCCAGGCTCGCTTATGATGTATGATTATCAAGATACGCACCGCAGACTCTAACTCGCTAGCTCCGCGATTCGAACTACTGGGATAACGACGAGGCGAGTGATTGATTTATATGCGGTGAAAGGCCTGTTGAGTGAAACGCGCGCGCTCACGTTCGCGATTTTATTGCAAACGTAAAAACGATGCGTTAACGTACGCATCGATAGAGGAGGATATATGTTGTGTCGCGTTTTAGAATGATGTGGCAACGAGGTGAAACTATATCAGCTTGAGAACTATGAAATCGAAAACCCTGTTATAATAATGTAAATATTGAAGGATTATGTATAATTTATATCATTTTATAACTATTTGCACACTTGATTATATGAGAAAGTGTAAGAAAATTATATCTTGTAATATATTTGCATTTATATTAAACTTGTTTGTTCAAGTTCTCATATTTTGCACATTTTTTATTCAGAGTGAATTTTCTCTTACTTCGGTAGAATACTGCTATTTTACATACGTATGAAATTTATGATTGTTTAAGCAAACATGTTTTACGATGGAAGAAGCTTTTCTTGTAATAAGAGTTTGCACTTGCGCCGCATTCACCTATAGTAACTCGTACCATGCAACGCACAGTACTTTGAAGAAAATTAAGCCAAGTTTACGACAGAATATTGCTATTTTACTGCGCATAAAGAGTTCTCCAAGCAAAATGATAATATAAGAATAGTTTCCTCGGTGCGAAATGAATAGCACTTTCTTAAAATCTCTGTTTTAATCTCTCTTCGAAGCATCTATAGAATTTCATAACAGTATTCCATAACAGTAATCGTGTGTTCTTTTTCTTCATTAATTTTCATCACACAAAAATGCTTATAATAATATAATTATCATCATCATTTGCTTTTCTTTTTTAGTTGCTTTATTCTCATTTGCTCATTCAAACTGAAGATAAAATGAAACAAGAGAGGGAAAAAAGAAAAATGTGTACATTCTGGATGTAACATCGCGACAGATTTAGAGGTCCATATTACCGTCTCTATTTAACGCCACGTTTCCCGCTAAGTGCGCTGATCCGGTTCTGTATTTTACTTGTCCGCGAATCTCGCGTTCGGCGCCAAGACAAAATGAGAAGCGAAACGGCGAAATGGTGTAGAAGCACTAAATACGCGATATTCTCGCACTCGCGAAGCTAAAAAGTTGAAATTTCGCCAGGAACGGAGCAAGAAACTCGGTTGTTGCTCCTACGTCCATCCTTGATCGTTTAATTAAGAGTCCTCGGTGATTTAAAGTCGAACGTTATCCACGTGAAGACGTAAAGACATCCGATCGTGCGGTCACTTCAACTGGCTTGTTACAGGAATCGATTACGTATTTGGAGAGATTGCGCTTGATTCCCTACAGAAAGCATCGGGAATTATCACGTATTCACTAGGTAAAGCCGCGACGAAGACAACGGACTCAGAACTGATAATCGTTATTGTCCATTTAGATAAGCTGCGCCTAAAGAAGAATACCTGAAGTTACGACTCTTGCAGAGAAATGTCGAATTTGTTCACTCCCACGCGGGTATGTTTACGAGCTGGTGCAATTGCTGAAGATTAGGCTCGTATCTTTCCATCTATCGTGCGCGCCGCGTGTGCTTATCCGCGCGGATGCAATCTAAAACTGCGGAAACTTGTGAGCGTTGAGATCGCAAGTGCGAGAAGGTATCTCGCGAGATGAAAGAGGTGGAAAACTCGGTATCAATGGTCCAAAACAAATTAAGGGAAACTGAAAAATTTTTCTCGCCACGTTTGTAATGCCAAAATTGTGCTGAAATATTGCTATAATAAAAACACGAAAAACATAAAATAATTAAGAAAAAGGGAAGAAATGAAGCATATTCGATTAACGAGTTACATATCCAAGGACGCCATTTTATCTTCAACGAAACTGATCAGTCATTGATCCCACTTGATTCAAAGGTTACGAGCCATTTAGGTGCTATCTTAGGATCTTGGCCGCCGGGGGATAATCGATGTCGGGGGCGGATAGCATGCCGGGGTGCATCTATAATAATCATCCCTACCGAGCGGCTGATTCTCTGATGGTGTGCAATTCGGCGACGCATTTCCGTAGCTGTATCGCCGGCGAGATGGCTGGCCGAAGAGATGCCCGATAATAACGTGGCAACGCTCCTCGTCCGGTTCGGTTCAGACTCCGGTTCCTCGACTCCATTACGGGTGCCACCTGGTCCGCCAGTTAATTTCGACGTTGCGCTCTTTGCGAAACGGGACACTGGATACGTGAGGGAAGAGGATGAGTAGCGAGGGAGAGAGCGGCGCGAGTTTATTCGTCGAGATTGTCCGAGATTGCAGTCTCAGAGGACAGTCTCGGACCTCGGACGAGGAAAAAAGAGAAAGAGAAACTGCACGCGCGCAAAAAGGTAGACGGAAGGAAACGATATTTCTGAAAAGGGAAACGCAGAGGGAGAACAAGAAAATTGGATAAGAGAATCTCAACAAACAATACGGCGAAACGCCCGGGATTTACGGAGTGTTCGCGTTTTTACGGCGAGTGTAGGGGTGGAGAAGAACGAGAAGGAGGAGACGGTGATGGTCGGAACTCCACCCTGCAGAGAGATTTGATCGGACGCGGCGGAAAATATGATGGCGCGTAAAACCCATCGTGGCCTCTGCGACGTCGTCTTCCGAGACGTCCCTGGGTTCGCGAGATGAATTTGTATTTCGCGCAACGAAGCACTGAGATATTGGAGTGTCAGGCGAGAGAATAAAGGAAGTAACAAAACTAGAATGCATAACCTATATTTACAGACACCTTTAATTTAATCTCTTGGCATGAACATCAATGAGATGGACATTCATGATGAGCTGCTCCTCATAGCGCCTTTGGTCACAGCCAGATTTGCTATTCTAATCTGTTTATCCTTGGGTGATCAATTTGCCGCTTGTCTATTGTTTCATTTTTCAGAAGAACATAATTTAGTACAAATAACTCAAATATTAATTGAAAAATAATGTAATATTACAGTTTATAAAAATTTCAATATTCTTAATATTCTGATGTAATGTTATAATTTCATTCATCTTGAAACAAAACATTTTTCTTTGTAGATTTTTGTAACATAGGTTGATAGTTTTCCTTAGTTACGAAATGAAATGCAAGATCCAGTTTGGACAGCAAAGGGTTACTCCGTGTGGAACACGAAGAGCTCAAAAAGATACCGATGATCGTGGAACGTGGCAAAGGCAGGCTAAGAGAAAAGCCGACGAGAGTCAGCGACAAGACGAGTTCTGGCGAGCGGATTCTAAAAGGCGATGCCAACGGCGGGGCCATTTAAGGGTATCCTGGCCAAAGGCGCCGGCGACCTCGTCGATCCTGCGACTGGTTTCACGAGCGCGTTTGTCGCCGACCCTTTTCTCGTTTTCGGTCTTGCAAAATGGCAACGAAAATCGGCCGGTTCGCAAGTGGTTCATCGTTGGTGTAATCGATGCGGGATTCTCGAATTCTTCACGAAGTTGTTCATATTCAGGATAGATCGTAGATCATGGTTTCTGAGAAATACCACTGGAGGTATTAAATTCCGAGAGAAATATTGTAATCCCTGCTTCTCGGAACTGCAACTGTGTCCTCGCATATCTTGAAGATTAGTATATCGAATAAAACACAGGATATCTCATCATACAAAATACGCTCACACGTTTGACACTAGAAAAGTGTTTGAGACACAAACGATCTGTACAAAAATTTACAATTCTCAAGTATACACATAGTCGTGCTCATAAATCATAATCAAAATTCGCATAAAATTACGTATATTACAAATATTTTGTTAATAAAGACAACATGCTACGAGTAAATGTGATTTATTTATTTTTCGAGCTCCATCTCCTGACAAAGGTGCGAATAGAGTGCTGCGTAATCCGGGCGATTATAAGTTGGTTGTTATACTCCTCCTTACCTGGAGCGCACGCAACACTAATACTAATTAAAAGAAAATAACTCTCTTACAATGTGCACGGTCATAATAAATCTCTTTCCAGGAGCACAATTATCCCATTATACAGGCCTGTAAAGCCCGTATGGGAGTAACTCCCGAGGCAGTAATAATTCATTTTATGATTTCATGAAGTCTTCTGCGCTCGTCCATGACACTCGCGTTCGTTTTGTGCGGGCAAACAATGGAGTTGACTCGCGCGCAGAGTTTTGGTACTAGCGAGTGAAAAGAATAAATTTTCGCTAACACTGCTTCCGTGAGGCTTCTTAATAAGATCACACTTCGTTTCTACTGACTGCTCTTTGGCACTTTGTCCGATAAATATCTCCAATGTGTTACGCCTGCGATTTCGTGACAGCAAAAACCGATTCGTCTGATTTGGACAAAGTAATCGCAATTTATCTTTAGTCTTTAGTGATCTAATCGCAAACGGATTTTTGTACTTGACAATTATTAACTCATGTGTCAAATTAATCAATGTTTGCGCGCTGTGTAGGCTGAATTTGCATCGCTTGCACGTCACCACCGATGGCTGCTAAATTTCTGCCGAGCATAGGGGATTGAGGTGCGCAAAAATAAAAAATGAAGGGAGAGGGGAGAGATTCCGCGATAGAGAGAGAGAGAATAAATCGAGCGAGCGAGCGAGCAAGCGAGTATGTGCGGTCGCGAACGAACGCGAGTATGCGGTCGCAGTTTATTTCGGGACGACCGAAGAGACCCCCCGTTTTCTCTTCCTCGCGAATCGCAGGAAGGCTCTTTATTGTTGTTGTTGTTGACGTTGGCAAAGGCTGGACGACTACAGAACGAGATAGCATGGTTTGTACACCCCAGGTTCGAATCGCTTCCGTCGTCAGGAATTCTTTTCGTTCTTTGTTTCCCGCAACAAATGATAACATAGCAAAATAACACGCAAATCAATTATTCTCACCATCAATTGGAAAGCTATTTTACTAATAATTATTAATTTTACTCATTGATTCACTGCGTTCGGCATTCCCAATGTCTCGTGCTCAGCTATATTATGAAATTTTGTTACGTAACCACGGGACAAAGTCACGCACACCAGAAAGAAAGATCGAATCATGATGATGATGATGATGATCATCATCATCATCATCATCATCATCATCATCATATCTCTTTTTGCATAAATATCGTGTAATTTATTTTTAAGTAGAAATCAATTCATCTTTCATTTAGAAATAATCGCGTGCATTTCCCGCGTAAGGGAACACCGTCTGTCGCTACCCTTTGAGAGATACCCAAGTTGCAGACGTTCTCGGGTACGCGACCCGCGTCCGAACGAGAATACCCGGAGATCGCGGAAGCACCTGTGCCGCGAGGAAAATGCGTCCATCGAATCCGGCGAGTGCGCGAGCAGCCAAAGGAGAGACGGACACATAAGACAGACGGACAGCGCGGCGACGACGGCGGCGGCGGCTGCGTGCGCGCGAGTGCGTGCGTGCGTGCGTGCACCGCCGCCGAGACGCCGCGCTGTTTCACGGCAGACCGCGTGGCAGCTCTCGGATTTATTTATGTGTCCCTCGCGTGCATATGTGGCTACATGCACGCGCGAATACTCGCTCGTGAGCTCGCTCGTCTGCAAGGTGCGGCAAGTGCATCGACACGTACAAGTATTCGCGCGTGATCGGAAGCACGATTGTACAGAAGGGTGGTTTACCCTTTGCATGTATGGTGTCGAAAAACCTCTCGTGTGCACTTGTAAATGTCGGCGACGATTACCGTATCGCGTATCTTAAATTATAACGCGACGGAAAGATTGGAGAAAGTATTACGCGCTCAAAATTCTGGCACGTATAATGCTCATATGTCTCGGCACGTAATTTTTCATCAACGAAACCGTTTATTTTAATAAACAAGCTGGGAAAATACGGTTTCTGTACTTTCTTGACTTTTGACGCTCGTAATTCAGGTCTGACGTCGATATTGCAGTTACGAGACTTTCGAGAATGTTTCGCAAATTCGACAGGACATTGTGAATACCCGCACGGAATTCGCGTTTCTCACCGTGTAATTAGCTCTCTTAATGCTGGTGTCTTACGTAAGAGGGCAATTAAATTTAAAGCGAATATTTAAGATGCCAAATTACTACTTTGTAATCGAAGGACGTTTATCATGTCGTTCGCCTTCTTGGCAAACATTTTACGAGACAACTAAAATCCGCTCCCGCGGACGGGGAACCTACTTTAATATCGATACTTGACATAAATGTGCATTTCCCGCGCACATTCCTGGGATCCAGTCGTAATAGTGAAACAATGGTTACGCAACCACAATGTATAAAATACACGATAATTCGGAATGCCAAGCGTGTGCTCGCGCAAACGCACGGATATACCGCGTGGCAGCCCGTGAATTTATTTATGCGTACGCGCACGCGACTGCATCGCGCGCGTATTTGCGCTCTCGGGAACTCTCCATTAGCCATTTAATTGCGGGGAAAATTTACGACGGCAAACAGAAAGAATTTCATGGAAACAACGTGCGAGAGATCGCTTTACTCGACATGCATTACTGTGCCAGTCTTTTTTCAATTGTGCGAAATATTTTCTCTCCTGATATCTCTTTCCTCGAATTTCTATACAGCTGTTAATCCATAGAAAAGATATTAAAGTTGATTTAAAGATTTAAGTTTTATTAACATCTTTTTAATATTTTCATGGAGTAACACGTAAAAAATTTAAACATTTAAATATTCTTCTTCAACCTTTCTTTAAAATGTATTTAAAACTCTCTTATGCCCGGTTCCATCAACGCCGCTAAACTTTAACCGTAGTTTAATTCTTTTAACACTTTTCGTCTCTTTCTAACTATATACCCGCCTTAGAAAAAGACAAAGAGTGAGTTAATCTACGTACGGTTAAAATTAAGCGGCGTTGGTGGAATCGGGCCTTACTGTCATAAACGAGTTATCTCGCGACCCAATGCCGTCTGTCCGATGAGATATTTCATCCAAAGCGTTTTTAGTAAACATTATAACTCTGTCCTCGACCTCGTAAAACAAATGGATATCGAGACGTCAGATAACTCGGTTATGAGAACGAAGGGGGTAATTGATTGCATTAAACAATATGATGTATCTAAAAGAGTATATTTAATCATCACGATAAATTGAATAAAAACTGTTCCAAAGTTCTCTCTCGTCAACTTTTTCGGTAATATTGTTTTCATACAGAGATACTTGATCTTTGATGGAATTCAGGAAACGTTCTGAAACGCGACGAGACTTGACTAATGAATTAATTATAATATTATTCAAGAAAATTAATAAACGAATATAACGAATTTGTGCAGTTTGATCACGGACTTGCGAAACTTCAATTCATTGTGCTCCATCTCTTGAAGCCGCAAATACGCGCGTGCCTACTTATAACTCACGGCTAATTCAAGATACCGTTAGGATACGTTAGAACTCCGATGATCAGACAGTTCTGGAGCATAATGATGAAGTCAGTGCGGCTTGCGCGAATACGGTTCGTTACGCCGACTCTTGTTCTCGTGGATTTGATTTATGCATATCTGTTATTTTATATTCTTCGACGGTCGTGCAAGGCCGTTATTCCAATTTGTTTATCCGAGTTTCCGCGTGTCGTACGCGTATGATTTCTCCCGCAGACGTGTCTAGTGACTCATCTCTCTTCCTCTTTTTCAAGAAAAAAACCAGCAGTCATTCTCCAATTTAATTTTCACGTGCTTGAAAATTTTACTTCTCTGGCAGGCGAAGCAGGTACGCGTGACCATTCAGTCATATCTTTTGACATGCTGAGCTGGGTGAAGTGTTTTTGTATGAGTTTTCTGGTGATATGTCCACTTGAGTGAGAATACAGGGTGAAAGCCTAAATAAAATAATCCTCATTCGTCACTATACGAAGACGAAAAAAGCACGTCACGTTAATTATTTTTATTCTATCAAGTAGCGCATCGTCGGAGCTCACCGGTGTCGCTCGCGCCATATTTATGCCGCTTCTTTCTTCTCGGATTTCGCGCGATGCATCAAATATTTGCACAACCGTATCCCACATGTATATGCACAATAAAAGAAACGCAGTGGAGCATTTTGCGTGCAACGCTAAGCTCCGCGTCGTATATTCGCGCGCGTTTTTTCGCTCGTACTGTCGCGTCTGCCAAAAAGTAAAACCGCTTACCGGCGGGGGGGGAGCTCTACCTACCGCCGAGTTTAAACGGCCCTTATTTATCACCTCGAATGCTCTAATCGTCAACGTCGGGACAGCCCGGACGTGGAGACTTTTACGACACCGCCGACCCTGCTTTTAATGACCATGTAATCCAATATCGTGGCGCGGAGCTTTTATACCATCGGTTACATTAGGATTGAGTGCTCCAGAAAAGCAACTGGAGAACGCAGCACCGAGCAAGTTGCAGCTAAAGTCTCCGCTAGTAAATAAATTCCGATTCATTGTGCGAAACACGTTTTAACGCCTTTAAACGCATCTGTCTGGTAAAAGCGTCTATATTTTCTCTCCCTGCATTCTTTTTTTTTACAAAATCATAATGTAAATTTGCTTTAAAAGCGTGCATCAGGATTTTAGAGCCCACGTCCGATCTTTACGTTTACTGTTTTAATATTCTTTTCTACTTTTTCATAATTTTAATTATGGAAAATATTTAAGAATTTAATAATATCGGAATTTAATAATTAAACGGTTTTATATATTTTATACTTATTTAACATTTATTTATATCGCTTTTAGATTCTCTTCCTAAAGTAAGGAAATTCAATCTGTTCTCACGTGGTGGGCTGTGCGTTTATTCACGGGAAATCTTTGTAAGATTACCGCCAACGCATTTAGATAGGGGGTCGAGGCGAAAGGATGGTCAGCACATCGGACACACGTCACATTTACGTCTTTCCAACGAGAGAGCCGAGCCAGTAAATCTCGGCCGTCGTATTTCGCATACGTGCACGTGCATGCACGCAAGTATGCATGAGGACCGTATGCAGCGGTGCCGCCTTCAATTGCATTTCCGGCTTGGCCGGCGCAACTGGTGACCTCGTGTTTTAACGCCTTTCTCGCTTTCTCTCTCTCTCTCTCTCTCTATTTCCGGCAGCTAAAAAGCTCGACGTCCATGAGCATTTGCTCCGTGGTATATCGAATATTCAAATAATTTCAATGAGCGAAAATGGAATAAATTTAAATCCTTTGTTAAGATATGTAAAATGAATTATTTCTTAGCAAAATTTTAGGGGAAAATGTCAATTTATCCGGACATAATCTTTTTGTATTTAATATTAAAATTAATCTTGACTGTGGAAATCAGCCTTTAATTCCCATGTTTTTACTCCAAAAATCATAAAAGAGCAAAAGAAAGATCTAAAAAGGAATTTCAAACATCAAGATCTCATAAGCTCGGAAAATACATTCCCATCAGTTCGTTTATCTCTTGCAGAATAATACTGGTCAACGTTCGTGTAATCGGATCTGGAGGTTTCAGAAGTAGCCGTGTGCTGATCCCACGAGCTATTACACGCGCTGATCCGCATTTTACCGGGTATTCCCTGAAATCCGACAAGCGATAAACACGAGCAGCGCCAACGAGAGCTACTCGAGTTTCCCGTGCCCATAATAACCTGGTAAATTACTTTGGTAACACAAGTGTTGCGTCCATATTTTCGGCAATTATCCGCGCGCATCCGCGAGGCCGACACGCGCTTCCACAGAAGCGACGGGCCCTTCGTTTTATCTTGGCCGCCGCCGCCGCCGGCGATGAACGCACACGCGTGCGGATGCTGGCGCGGGTGTGCGTGCAGCCGCGCGGGATAGAGCGGAGTCGGTCAGGATTCCTTCGAGAATCTGGCAGACACGTTGTCTGCGGCAGCCAGCGCGGTTGGCGACACCCTGTATTAAAGCGGCGCATCACGGTCTGATTCCCTCGATGTCGGTTAAATTTGACCGCAATTAGCTAAAGACAGAAAGCAACAAAATCGAAAGAAACATCGTAGATTGTATCAAGTCACAAGATCGGGAAAAGAGATCGGGAAATAAAATAAATGTACATGAAGTTAAACTTTTTATCATTTTCGCACTAGCTTAATCGGGAATAACAAGGAATCTTGGTTTTTATATTTAAAAAATCATGAAATCTAATCCTTAAGAATTTTTTTAAAGAGGACATCGAGAAAAACGTCTGTGAAAGCTCCGCAATTTTGCACTAAAAAGTGCGGAAATACTTTGCGACATGATTTAAGAAATTATCGACTGTATCCTGAGCGCTCGCGTGAGGGGAACCATTCATTTCGTGGTCTTACGGAGGACTTGCATTCATGCAGAACACGTCGCCCTCGCACCGCGGGGGAAAGAATAATCGACGAGGGGGCCAGGAGGACGACCGACTGGCCGTGGAGAGGAACGTGACGGCTATTCGTGGCAACGAAACGAGCCTTGGTCCCGTCCTCGGGAATTCGATGTTCCCTGGAGGGAAAAAGAGGCGTCGAAGAGCAAGATCAATCTATCATGACGATTCCGGCGCAGCGAGGTGATTCTGAAAACTTGTGCAGACTTATAGTAGCGCTACAACAGAGTTACAGAAATCGAGGATTAAAAGATGTCGAAGTCCTTTAAAACAATCTTTAGATGATGATTTTTTAAATACTTTCTGATTTTCTTTTCCTAAAGTAACCATATTCTTTTGCACTTTCATACCACTAAGGTGATGGTTTCCGGCAAAATTGTATTTTCGGTGTTCATTCATTCGATGCCTTCAATCTCTAAAAGATGTTCACAACGCACGCGAAACCGACGCGGTTGTGCGTAGGCCAGGATTTTTCGCGCAGATCTCGTCTCGTAGCCGCAGGGACGCTTTTTGCAACGAATGCCGACGCCACGAGCCCTTGAGCTGCCACAAGAAGTCTCCAATTTAAAATGTAAATTGCGCCGGATATTCGGTGTATCGCAACGCGCGACGCGCGCTACGAAATGGCCGCGAAATTAAAACGTAATTTAATTCCCTCTTTCCGCAGTCAGTGCTCGCTTCCCCCCGTTCCACCAGCGTCCTCCCCACAATCTGTCCCGCTTTCTTTCGCTATCTCTGTCTCCCTTTCTCCCATCTCGCTCGCGGGCCGTGTACATTGCGATTTCAGTCAGTTCTTGAGGAGTGACTCTCCTTCATCTCCTTCCTCCCTGTCTCCCCCTTGTAAGTGGATTTCGAGACGCGGATTACCGTTTCCGCGGCGCGAAAGAGCCACCTTCATCCGCTATCCAAGCAACCGTGCATCTCCGGTTTCTTGCTTCTCAAGAAACCCCAGGAAATCCAAACGAGCCCAGAAGTGTCGTTTGTTCGGACGATCGTTCTGACGGCGTTAAGCAGAAGTGCACAAACAGCGTATTTCCTTCGTTAATTTTCTTCAACACCTCGCCGCGACCACGATTCAGGATGCAGTAACGCGGGATCCGAAAAGGCCACTTCAAATACCGAACGATGCGGAGCGCAGAAAGACGCAGTGATGTTTGAATTCCTCGAATCCGCCCCGGTGATCCCCTTTAATACAAAGAAAAGAACTCATTATGGAATATCCGCCGACATTTTCATCGCGTAAATCCCGACGATGTGACGGAGGAGCTGACGGCGGATACACGCTCAAGAAGAGATCCCCGATGCAATTAGTGGCGAAGTGTACAAAGGCGGTGGTCGACGATGCACGTCGGTGCCGGCGCGCCGTCAGCGTCCGTAATCTCGCGTTATCCACCTTCATCCCCCTCGCGCGTCCTTCTCGCGCATCGTTTTCTCTTTTTTTTTTTTAGAGTCGCGGTGCGGCAAGGAGCGAGAGAAGGGGAGCGGATTCTTCATCCCCTTGTCTTTTTTCGCTTCAACTACGCGCCCGTGCACCGGCCGCGGCGTGCACTCCCAGCGAGCACTCGCGGGCGGCCATCACCATAGCGACCGCTTAATTGGAGAAGGAGCCCCGTAATAAAAGCGTCGAGTGCCCCCCACGCTGCGGCGCGGAACAAATTCGCGTAGCTCCCCGCGAGGAACAGCGCGACTAATGTCGACGACAGGAGGTGAAGGGGGCGTGGAACGGGCCCACCCACGCTTCCTGTTTTTTCTCACTCGAGCCCGATTCCCATACGGAACGGAACGAGAGATCTTTTGCGCATCGACATGATGAGATCGCGACTGAAGACTTTAGGAAGACTCGAGAATTTATTTTACTTAATATCGCGCATATTGCTATTTCGATTGATAAGAAAATATAGCATTTTCGACCTGTGAGATACACTATCCCTATTCCTATCGTATAATAAAGCATTATATTCTGCCACGTCGCAATACTCCTTAATTCGCGACCGAATACGAGGCACAAGAAAGCGCAATAAATTCCCGTAATCGCCCTTTACATGGACTTCGGTTGGCATTCCGTAGAAATATCCGGCCATATCACCGCCGCCCGTAAGAGCGGCCGTGACGCAAATAACGTCCTAAACGCACTGTAAAACCCCACGTATAATACGGCGCACCCGAGGGGCACCTGACATCACAAAAAACGCCGTAAAATCGCCATCGAGGTTGGCTTAATGTCGCGAGAGAGCACATACACGCGTTCAGGAAGGAGAGGAAGAACTGGACACGAGAGAAAAAGAGAGAGAAGGACGGGGAGATAGGGACGAAGGGAAAAGCACACGTGGGGCCTCGGCACCCGGCCGTGTACTCGTGTAACTGCGCGAGTCGCATAAACGTGCCCCCGAGAACATAATTCATTGCGGTAAACGGGTGCTGCGGCACGCCGCGTCAAATTAACGCCGCGAGAGCCTTATACGAATCATGGAAAAAATCGACTGCTGCACGTTCATCCCTCTGGCGCACTCTCGTCTGCATGAAGCCAGGCATCATCACCGAGGAGGGTCACGGTTATCGCCAAATTCTGAATATCACACGCATGGCGATTAATTGCAGTTGATTAGTCAGCCTGCTTCCGACGCAAATTTCATGGCACAAATCGTGTTTTTCATATTAAGCGCTGTCTTTTTTATATATCACATTTCTTTTAGATCGTGACATCAAGGTAAGGCAAGACATCAAATTGTGTTGAGGTCAAATTGAGTAAATAATTATACTCTCAACGTTCGAAGCATCGACATTCTTCTTCTCAATTTTAAGTTCTACTTGAACTCAAATAAACTCCTCAAAGTAGTAGATTCCCGAGGTATTTTATATATGCGCAATCGTTGAAAAAACGATTGATGTACCAGAGAAAAAGAGAGAGAGAGAGAGAGAGAGACATAGAGAATGAAGTTGATAACCAATCATGAATAAAGCTGTTAGACTTCCAATGGGATTAGCTCGTTATTCCGATTCCTTCACGCGTAAATTAATTAACAGGCCAATCTCGCTTGGTCTATCTTGTTTGCAAGTTCTCACTTTTTGTTATTAAATATTTGTTCATAATAAGATTCTATATCAAAAGAGCACTCGATAAATGTAATATAAAAATCAATTTACCATATAACGAGAATTATTTGTCACAGAGTTTATCATAGTAGCGAATATAGTCGGCCGTCGATCTTTCCCGTAAGCTTGTCAAGCGCGGCTGAAGCTATCGTTCCTACCATCGTGTTTGTTCTACGCAGGGTTGTTGGCGAAACGATCGATGTAATGAAGTGCTGAGCCTTCTACGGCTGTAGAGAAACGCGAGCCCGGCCGTAAAAGTATATTTTATTAACGCTATTCTCCCGCAACCGTATTATAAAAGTGCGGCGATCGCGGAGGCGAGATTACGTTTCGTAATTTCGCCAAGCGAGCGCGAGCACGCAACTCCCTTAATTCCTTTCGTCAGGGATCTAGGATATTAATCACTTTAACTTTTCGATGCTCTGCGACCGATAAACGATTATCTCAGATCAATGAGCTTCTTAACTGAAACGTCGCTGTTGTTCCTTATTATCTTAATTGATAATTGTTGCGCGTAATCGGCTCCGATCGACGTTCTCATTTTCAATTACTCTCATTTCATTGCCAATTACGTTTCCTCATGAAATTACTTCTACTAAAGTTTCTTATCTACGAAAGCGGAAAAGAAAAAGAGAGAGAGGACAGGACATATATATTTCACAGAAATGTTAAACGGGGCTGTTACGGTAATTTTGTTCCTCTAATTTAATTACTCCTAATCTCGTTGAAAATCTTTTTTACACGTGGAGTGTATCAAAGTTTTTTGTAATTGATCTCATTTAGTAATATCTGAAGAATCAAATAACTTCGTTCTCTTTTTAAAGATTACACGTGCTCTAATTTTCTCCGTACTGCTTTAATTATGCAACGAAATATATATGACAGTCCTGAACGCAGCTTTTCCGTACTGCCGTACTTTCCGCACTGTAAACTGGAAAAGCAGTCAATTGCCTTATTGACGTTGCATATTATGAATACGAAATGACGGACGATTCGCCGTGTGTGCCACTTTGCGCATTTTGCTCGGAGAGAAATTATCTGGCTGGCGGCATGTATTAATTAATAGGTAGCACTGTCCTTCTTTTTCGATACAACGAAACGAGTCAATCGAAAATAACTCGATCTCGAGGGGGTGAGTGGACAGGACGAAGAGAGGCGCGGAGGACTGATCCCGATTTGGCGCTCGATCGCGCGCAATTTCTCCCCGTGTCCGAAATTAATTAGCCGCGATAATTAATAGCGACGTTTCCTCGATCGTGCTAGCGTGTCGTAATGTGAAAAGCGCGTCTTTTCTTTTTTTTCTCTTTTTTCTTTATCGCGAGGGTGACGTTCCGCACGTATGCACGCGCGCGCATCGCCGGGGATACCAACAAGGGAGAAACGAAACATGTTCTGCGCGATAATCCAGATAGATGCCCTGTGTCCGCAGGGGGACGATGTAAATACTCCCAGCAGGGATGCAATGAATCGAAATTCCGGCTACCAAAGAGTCTGGTGATACTGTTATTTCGGTTGCCCGATCAGATAGAATTATACTAGTAAATTTTCTGTATCACACGTTTCCATATAAGCCATTCATGATTACAACTGAAAATGTAATGTGTCGATGTAATTATCTCGGGATAAATGTGACGAAAAATCTCCTCACGAACGGTGCGCAAACGCTATGTTAATTCAATCTCTAATCAGAGTCGATTAATTACCGAGGGCCGACCAAGTTCCAAGTTGGGTTTACGATTGCGTATGTGGATAACGACGTCGCGTTTACAAATGTTCCGCATTTCATGGCGTTCGCAAACACGAAAATAATCCCCCATGGGGACATCGGGCTTGATTCGATCGAATTACAAATATTTTTCCAACGCGGGGATCCGTTCTCGTAAACGAAAAAATCGCAGCCGGCGGTTATCTACACGCGTGAGAGCGCAATATCAAAACGCAGTATCAACACAAAGCAGCAAAAGCGAAACGCGCGACCACGGAGTAGCAACTCGCGCGCTCGCGATCGAAATTCCGCGCGAGGAACATCTGCTCACGGATGACTGATCGCATAATCAAATAGCATCGCGCAAACGACGACCGATTGAGGATGGAGAACTTTATTGGCATTTCGCTTTTCGCGTGACCACGTATTATTGTTCGCTATCCGATTTCGCATTCGCGCATTCGATGCGCGACGACAATTGCGTAATTAATCACCTCAATTTTCTAATCGGGATGTATCATTGAATTGATGGCCCCCCCTTTCCCTCATCACGCCGTGTTTCTCCCGATAGCAATATCCGATCGTGCAAAACGTCACGCTAACAGCACGCGGAACGTTAGACACGGTTCGCTGCGATTATTTAACTAATTCGAGCAGCGCGCCGTTTGTGTGTGAACGGATCAAATATCTCGCACTGGCGATTAGTCAACATTGTGATTTCCTTTATATATCTGTACCCGGAAAGCAATTTTCGAACAATGTTGTGGCTCGACAACGATCGCGACTTTCTCTCGTACTAATTTGTGAATATCATTAACTGGATTATGTTTTTAAGTTTCAATGAAAAATATTCCTTTTGCATAGTTTCTCGCTTCGTAACGTTATATCTCCGTAGTAGTTCTGAAATAAATTTGAGGATCAGCAGCTGAGACGTGAAATATTTGCAGGTCTTTGGGTATTTATAATATTTGATCTTGAAATGATGCATAGCATTCCATCAATCCCGATTCCGATCAACGATATTTAGATATCAATCAATATATTCTAATCGGTCGAGGAACGTCGTGGAAATTCCCGCACGAAACGCAGGTTAAAATTCAGTTTAAACATGCGAAAAAGCAAATCGGTTGAATTCGCCGAGATAAGGGAACTGAAAGCCGCGGACCCCGTGGACGTATAGAGGCTCCTTCCATTTATCGCGGGTTCTCCACTTGCGCGCACCGGCTTCCCCGCGTCTCTCGAAAATAAACAGGGGTGTCCTTCCGCAATCGGCGATCCAATTAAATCCGATTACATTTTTCACCCCCGCGAGAGGATCCGGAGACCGCGCTGGTCTACCGTTCACGTCCCTTATCGATTCGAAACGATTTCAAGAGAGGCGAAGGAGGTGGAAGAGGAGGAGGAGAAGGAGGTGGTGGTTTACCCTCTGACGTTTTTGATTTCGGCTACGCGCGCGGTCTCCGGCGCGCGCGATATAGGCTACGGGGCAACGCTTCGCCGCTTCGAATTAAGGGGTGCGCCCCGAAAGCACTGCCTAACCCCCGGGATCGCTCGGCGAGAGAGACAGGACACGAGGAGATGAAGAGAGGCGAGAGACAGAAGGGGAAGACCGGAGGGGAAGAATAGACAAGAAGGGACGCGGAATCGAGCGAGTCTGGGGTCCTCATCGGCGTTTATTTTTTACTTCTCGAGTGTACCCATACGCGCGGCGGATGCGCACCCCATGATCCCCGATCTCAGAGATTCAATAAATATGGTCCCGTTGAATAACGCGCGTTGGATACGCCCAGAGTGCCTGGAGAGCCTCGTCGGGTGATGCGAGATTATTGTCGTAGCCCCGAGATCCGCGACGAATCGGGAAGAGCGTGCATGAAACGCAAGGAAGAAAACGAGACTTCAATGTAGTTACAAAATGCAACAAAATTCAATAAAATGCAATAGAATGAGCTCATAGCATATTTACCAAAGATGCGCAGAGAAGCGTGAGAGTACTTCTGCATGTTGCTAGGATCGTCAAGAACATTGTCGGCTTCGAAGAATCGCTAGGAATTAATTGGAGGAAAACTGGAAGGGGTATTAATACCCAACGCGAGTCAGTTGGGTAAAACTTATACATCTTTCTTACAAAGATTATCGTCGTCTGGACGTTAAAAGAAGTTTAATTATGCCATGAGCTCGTAAAACTAGAAACGCAATATCAAGATATAAAAATCACTGTTTCAGGATGAGATTACGGAAAAATGACGACAGATGAAACTTGATAAAAATGGGACGGAGCTGCCAGCAAAAAGTTAATTACCGTTAACTTGAGTACCGCACTCGTAAAGTGATAGATAACAGTTTAATGCGTATCTCCTCGCAATCTCCTAACCGCTATGATCAAAAGTAATGCGTTGCCCGGAAGTTACAAAGGATTAGCCGGCATCAAAGCTGGCTGCATCTCCGTTGACCAGTTCATTTTGCAGTCGTAAATACGGTGTTCGAATATTTAGCCGGCAGCAAAGATCGCGTATGGCAATCTTTTATCGGATCAGTGTTGATCTTCTTAATTATATACGTATTCCGAAATATCGAAACGTCTGATATAAAAACAAATACGTCGAGCTCTTTATATAAAATGAGGAAAAATATAAAAATACATTGTTTTCTCAATTCTCATCGTATATAATAAAAGTTTGAGAAAACAACGAAATTTTCTATAAAATGATGTTGTGTAATAAAAATTTGAAAAGACAATGTTGAATATCTTGTATTTTATTGGATATTATGTTAATGTGCTTTGTGCTCTAATTCCTGTAACGACAGCATTACGATCAGCTCATTCATGAAATCGCATAACAAGGGGAAGCACCGGTATATCTATCAATCATCCCCAAAATCTCACAAACGTTCGCATATATCGCGAGTATGTATATCTTCGATATATAATTCTGCCGGACCCTTTCCTCTCTCTGCGGTTGTAACACACGCAACTACCAAAATCCATGTAACTCAGATTCAAGCTCCTCGAAAACGCATCCCCCTACACGCGCAATCCCACGCTCCACCTCGGAATCAAATCGCAGTTACTGCAGTTTGGATAGTCATTGATATTGAAGTACGCTTAACTTCAATCGGGGCTTATTATGCGATGAGGAATCAATCGATGCGTTTCAGCGTGATGATTTATGAGCGCAAACCAGGATGTACCTTGATCTTTGCTTAGCAAGAAGAATTGCAAAAAACAAAAATGTTTGTCATCTCAGTTAATTTGTAATAACTTGCATCTCATGATAATTTAATCTCAACGTAATTATACGTCGACAAGATATTCACTGTGAAAAAATAAAATGTCACATTTGATACTATTTAGTTCGTTAACTTTTTGTCAATAAATTCTTAGTTATGCAATCATAAAGTATCATAGCTAGACACGTTAAAACAATTCATATTTGATGATGTAACGAAATATAACAAAATTTCCAAATTAGGTATTGTGATATGTCCGAGATTATATTATATATTACATAATACATGCAATTCACTCCATATCCACGCAATTTTCGAGTGCTGTTTTCGCTAATTATCGCAGCGAATCAAATCTGAGCACATCGGTTTGGTCACTATATCATGTGTGAGCTATCAAGTATGTCCCACCAACCTTTGCACTCGTTGGCGTCTCTGGCGGTGGCCCTGGCCCAGGGTCGGTCGAAGTGGAAGGGTCGGCAGCGCTCGCAGTCCCTGCCGGCAGTGTTGTGTCTGCAGTCGCACACGACCTCGCCGTCCTTGCTGGGGATGCAGCGCGCCGCGTGGCCGTTGCACTTGCACCTGCCGCCCACGGCAAAGTCCGAGACCGCGTAGTGATGGGCCATGGTGGCGGTGGCCGGGCCCAATCCGCCGACTCCACCGCCACCACTGCCGATTGCCACCATCACCGCGCCGTTGGCCAGCGTAGTCGTGCTCGAGGACACGGTAACCGGCACGAAACCCATATCCCTGACCACAGCGTCGACGGCGTCGTTCGATTGCATCTCATGGGGCGCGATCACCTGGTGCACCGACGGCAACGCCGTCACCAGTGGATCCTGGCCGAGTAGAATCGCGTTCTTCTGATTCTTCAGGCGCTCCTCGCGCTCCCGCTCGCGCTTCGTGAGTTCCTCGAGGCCGGCGACCTGATGATGATGATGGTGATCCTCGCCTATGAGCGACACCTGATCTGGATTGGGTGGTGGCGGCGGTGGCGGCTGTTGCGGCATGTGCAGACGGTTGAACACCACCCGAATGTCGGTGGCGGTCACCCAGTCCTGGAGCACCGGCGAGTTGTCAAAATCGGCGGCGGATGGTCGACCCTCGAGCGTGCTGAAGGCGATCCTGCCTACTGGGCCGAGGCCGTCTCCGCCTGTGTAACGGTGGCTGTCGGTGCACCGTGCCTCTTGCTCGTTCGCCTTGGTGATGGTCGCGCGATTTGGCCTGCCGTACACGCGGCGACACTGCGACGAGTAGAACTGGAACGGCTGCCAGGTCTTGCCGTAGTCCATGGATTTGTAGATCGCGATGGAGTCCGGCTTGGCGGCGCGCGGGCAGAACTGCAGACTGACGTATGTGAGCTCGTACTTCTTCCCGAGGGAAAGGGTGAGGGTGACATTGTCGGGTGGTGCCGAAAAGCTCTGTGAGCTGACGAGTGGCTCGCTGCGCCAGCAGGTAACGTTGTTCGGGTTGTTGAGATCAGTCAGGTAGCTGGCGGGGAAGCGTCGTCGGGGTGTGCTGTCGTCGCACACGTGGCAGTGACCAATGCCGGTGGTGCCGCCGGGCTCATCGGTGACGTCGCAGTAGCGGGTGGGCCCGCCGGTACCGCACGTGGACGACGCCTCGACGCTCGCGCCGAACGCCGCGTTCACGAAGTCGGGTATGCAACGGCGTGGCCGGTCCTCATCGTAGCATGGATCGCTCGGGTTCTGCTGGCTGGAGAACATCTTCGCGTAGATCTCGCCGCGGGCCTGCTGCGACAGCAGCAATACCAGCTGGCCGGACAAGATCGTCGCGAGGATGATCCAGGAGCGGGAGGATCGGCGCGAACTCCGTTCCGCCGTCATGCTGCACCGCGTGGCGAACGACGCTTCTGATGATCGTTCTCTTGACGAACGCTGGCCGCACTACGCTTGGTCTTTTAGTGCTCTCTAGGGGGATCTAGAATTGCCCACTGATTTCCCGATCTTCCTGATTTACCTTTCCTTCCCGTCGAAAGTTGCACTTGAGACGCGATCGGTCCTAGGCCGTGCTCCGTCTCATGTTGAAGATCGGAGCACGCGCGTTCGATTTCTGTGGTCCGTCTCTCTATGAACTTTCTGTCACTCACTGAGCGGTTCACATGATACACTTGCCGAGAACGTTATAGGATCGCGATACGGGGATGAATCTAATTGTTATATGTACTCACGAAATAAACGCACTTGCTCGCACACTGAAACCAGACGGAACCGCGCAGGGAACTTCGCGTTCCCTGATGAACTTGCACGATCTCCGGAAACTCTCGACGTCTCGTCCGAATCGATCGACGGATCGAGCTGCGTCGTGCAGCGCGGACAAGTGAGGGTGGGAACCGGTGCGATCGGTGCACGAACCCCCAAAACCGACGATAAAACAACCCTATCTCGACAGCGGCTCGCCGCTAACTGAAACACCGTCCTCGCACGATGCGCATCCGAACTGCCGGCGGAGTCCCTCTCGGAGTCGCGGGCCCTCCCTACCCCGTAGCCGTCGATGCGTGGCACCCCCCTTCGATCCGTCTCCGTTCGACCAACGACGCATAGCTCTCGCTCGCTCTCGTCCACGAGAGATCGCGCGGGCCAATCGGACAGCGCGGCCGCGACTCCCTCCACGCGACGGTCCACGGATCGTGGATCCACGGAGGGATGCTGCGCTACCATGGATCGGACTCGATGGACTGGCCCCTCGAGGGTGCTTTCCTCAGGAAAGAGTTGAGAGGAGACATTGTATGATTTTTTCTGTTTTCTCTATTTCAATCGCGTTTTGGTGGTCCCCTAAAACGTTAACCTGTTGGCTCATTTGAGCTTAGGATTTCGTTACTTTAGGATTAGGTTCTAATTGAGCGGCGGGGATGGATCGTAATGATGTTATGAGAGATATTTTTTCGGCTATCTGATAATATGTACCATTTCGCTCACATTTCTAGATTCATTTATTTGTCGTCGTTTTCTTCATAATTCACTCTGTTATAAATTGGACGTAAAATAAGATAAATTATAAAGGAGTAATATTTTATTGTTCATTCATCCTTCTTTCTTCCGTGACGTTAAGTTATCGATGTGTCGACGTCTTTAGTAAGAAAGAATATTACTTGAAATCTCGGTTGCCCGATGATCACTATCTTGCTCGTCAAACATGTTACGGGATATCCTATATGAGTACTGATAATCAAGATTGACGCGATCAGCGTCGATGAAGAGATCGAATGCGGCTCGTCAATGGGACATGCTCATTCAGGGAATCGAACCGCCGCGAGCGGACCGTAAGGAACCTTGGCTTCTCTCACCGGTCCACGAGACGACGGTCTTCGAGGAATTTATCCGCGGATTATTTCAAGTGATCCCTGAGGGCGAGAGGGTGCCTCTTCCGTCGATTTCGTCGGGAGAGGACGAGTCGGCCAGTGCGTGCAGGGCTTATAGAGCGAGTTTTCTGCCGCTTCATTGGTCGGCGGCGTCGAATTGGCGGTCGAAGGAAAAAAAGAAAACAGAGAAAACGGGCACGAGGGGAAGGCACGGGCAGGAAAGAGAGGACAAGAAAGAGTGAAGTGGACGAGAAAGGGAGAGGTGAATGGAGAGAGAAAAAGACGGAAGAAAAGAAAGGAGAGATGGGGGAGGGAGAGAGAAGAAAGAGAGAAAGAGAAAGAGAGAGGCGCGGCATCTGTCACGCGAACTAACTCCTGTTGGACCGCAATGTGGAAAGGCCTCGTTGGCTCGTCCGACTGCTTGACAGCTCGAAATCTGGTATCGGATATGATAAATATAGGTCCCGGGGAATTAAGTCAGCCGCGAACGTCTGCCTGTGGCAAACGCGGACCTGGTTGATCCGTAGTATCCGTTGTGTGGTTTTTTCTTCCCGTGCATCACATTCTCGAAGCCGAATCTTTGGCCCTTCTCATTGGCGGTCATCCTAACGCTGGATAACCATACCTTCACCGCTTTCACGATTGCTGACGTGACTCTTTGTCCTTCCAATCAAGGAGGGGTCCAATTAGAAACTATTCGAACTTGGTTTATTTGCCGAAAATCAAGACGTTTGCACGTAACAACGAGGAACAGTACTAGAATTTGGACACTTGAGATTGTCAACAGTTGTCGTTACCGCAAGTTTGCTTAAAAGGGAGAGAGAGAGAATTCTGATTTGTGGCATAATTATTAAAAAATCTTCAATATTAAAAATTTCATGAAAGAGGAACCTAAGGCTTAGGTTTTCAGTTCAAATACGCCAAGAATGCGTTCTTCGCTTGCAGCGAACGTCAAGCTATCCACCCATCAGAGATGTGCCTATTATCGATCTGCGTGTATACCTAAATACATGCAAGGTTCCCGCAAAAAGGGCGGCAGGCCAAGTGCCGTCCTGCAGTCGCGTCGGCGGGATACATACTCGCGCGAGATGAAAGGCGCGCGTGAACGAAGGGCCACCGTTTAAGGGCGCCCCGCAGTCTGACTGAGGGCACATTCACGGTACGAAAAAGGCCGTCCACCATGGCAGGCAAAATATCCGAATACGCTTCGCACGAAAAGCGGCCGCGCAAGAAACATAATTATGGCGTTCGACGCAGGTGGCGGCTGGAATGCTTTTCATGACGAGCGCTGCCTCAGCTAAAGTCGCCTTAAAACGCGCCCTTCTCTCGCCCGAGCCCTTTCGCACTCAACGCCGTGACTTGAGAAGGCTACTTGGATCTGCAAAGTTCGCGCACGCGAGAGAAGTATCTCTCGCGGCTGAAATAATAATACTTAATAATGATAATACTCGGTGGAAGTCGAGAATCACACTCGCTTCGTTCCGATGTTAATTTTCTCGACGATTTTCTTGAGAGACATGTCGCTATTCGGGAGACAAGACGACCGAAATTTGATTTCAATGCGTTGAAATTTGACGTAATTGAGCCTGTACAGGTTCGTGCAGGATGCGAATGATGTTTTGCACGATAATTCTGTGACTCTGTCGTGAACTGTTCGATCTGAGACGTGTCGATCGGAAACATTAAATTATCCCTAACCGACGTGAAACATATCTTGAGCACGACGTGTTTACGGTCTAGATCCTAGATCGCGATGGTAAAAATCGATAAAAATCTACACATGAGTGCTTCCAAAGGAAGATTGCAAAGAGGCGCGATGTTTGCGCCTTACGAGTCGCGCATTTTCTTTGATGCATAAATGTTGGGAACTGGATTGAAACGAATAAACGAAGGCGCCCACGACAGGATATTAATAATTTTTGAATCGGGAACCCGGTTTCGACTCGCGCTTTACGATCCTCGTGCGCGCTCCTACCATCCGCTGCATTATGAAACTCGTGCGGATACCAGGAAACGCGCGGCATTATTTATGCTTGTTGCTGCGCGATATTTATAGCGACCATAGCATTGCGCGCGCGTGCGAAGATGCGACGCGATATAAAATTACATATAGATTATAATCTCTGCACAAGTCGATCTCGTGTCGCGTCGTCGCACAAATCACGGGCGGCGCAAACGCGCCGTAAACCTCGCGGGTTTCAGCTTTTCAAACCGCATCAAACCCCATGGCACCGGTATTTTTCGCTGTAATCACCTACGCCATCCGTCCGAACTATATATGTATATGTAATCGCAGAGATACACACTGCGTTGATCCCTAACTAATATATCGATTGCGCGATACCGTGACCTCGCAAATACAGTGAGTGCAATTTTAGGGATCGCAACGCGATCATTTATTCATTTGGCCACCGACGGAAAACGAATAAACGGATTTTTGCGAAGGCGGAGATTATCGTCATAGTCATCAACTATTCAATACGCGGATTAAGAGCTCAAGGCATAACGTTTTTACGTTAAAATGCTTTGGAGTATATTGTATATGTTCTGCTCAAATATTTTATTATTCGATTAACTTGCGCAGTTATATAAATATTACATTATTTCAATTAAAAGCATCAGGTTGCTTCTCTCTGATAAAGTGGACTGAAGTGAAATGATACGAAACGTGGAAATAAAAGCGACAAGAATCCAACACGGAAGTCAGATCCAATTGTAATGATCAACAGCCTCAAATTTTCGATTATACTATTTATTTATTTCTCAATCTCTAGAGCGAATTGATGAATCCAGATATGTATAACATATTAAATTAAACGAGTTTGTGTCCTTCATACTGCGGGTTTATCTTCCTTATGCATCCTCTCTTCGTTACGTTACTGTCATCCCATCTCGATCAGACGGTATTACGTATCTTCCATCGAACCTCGAAGCCGGACGTCAAGAGTGGCGAGCGAACAAACGAAGAGAGAGAGAGAAGTCCACGAACGCGTCGACCGATGGACGATGAACGGCATCTATTAATCGAATTAATGTAATCTGGACGAGCAGCTAAACGAGCACGAAACGGCCGTGATGACGTTCACGACTGCGGGCTTTTCTCGGCTTAGGCCCCTCTCTCTCTCTGTCTGTCTGTCTGTCTGTCTGTCTCTCTCTCTCTCTCTCTCTCTCTTTCTCTCTCTTGCTCGCCCTCGGATTAAAACTTGAAAACGCCACCGCCGCCGCTGACCGATCGCAATATCCTCTCGCCATGCTTGCGAGACCAAGATACCCTTTCTCTGAGCTCCTTCCGTTCCTGCGGCTCGGCTTTTCACGCCACTTCCGCCGCGCGGAAGTCGTGGATCCCCACGGTTGGCTGTAAGCAACATTAGACCGATAGGCATGCGCTTTTATTATTAAATGATACGAAGCGATTTCTCTTACTCTTCTTGCGCGTATTTTTTAAAATTTATTTAATTTAAAATCAGAAAAATTTATGCAAGCCGAGTTTCCTTTAAGAAATAAAATTTGAGGAATATGGATACATGAGAAATAAAAGAAATACTTGTTGCGTATCTTATTAGCAGTCTTTAAATAAAGAGTGAATTTTTCTCCATTTTATTTCTCTACTATATTTCTTCGTTGTATCTCTATCATCTGTTACCGTCTTCCATCGCACAAACTCTTCGGAGATATCCCAAGAGCTTGCGTTTTACTCGCGCGAGATGCAGACACAATGGCGATTCGTAAATTCCTTGGGCGAGTTCCCACGGAAATTCCGGAGGACCGCGAGAGCGCAGCAGAAGGCGAACGATTCATCTTCCTCGGTTGATTAACGCACGCGTACGCGATTGCTCCTTTTTCTCATCGGAGTAGCTCCGATCGGCAGCTTTCCTGAAACCGCCTGTAGCCGGGCTCGTCTTGCGTAATCCTCCTCCTCGGGAACGGGCGCGAGTTCGTGCTGGCATCCACGATTCTAGGATTAACCCCACGTGAAGCCGAAAAATTTATGGCGCTCGAACGGGCTACATGCGAATATTCAGCTCGAACCGGTATGCCCCGTCGAATATCCCCCTTTTTTAGGTCAAACTAATTTATGCCTGCAACTAATAAAATGCCGAGCACGCACTGCAGTTGGCTCGAAGTGCAATTTGTGCCAGTTGAAACGTCAGTATGAAACGTCAAAATATATCGATATTGCTAATATATAATATATTTATCAATTTTTATATTGAGTACTATGATAAAATATATAAGAAATATATTCATAAAAGGTACAGAGTATATAAATTGTATATAAATTGTCACTTTGCGTCTTGAGGTGGAAGGGACGAAAGAAGTCCGGTGGGTTTGATCAAATAATTTATTAAATGTTCGCCGTTTTATAGTAATTTACAATGTTACAAGACAACGACGTGCGCCCATCACGTCGTTCTCGGTTTCTGCGCTTGGTCGCGAGATATATTTACGTCGGTGTCTGTGAAAAACACATTGCGGCTCTAAAACACGGATTCGCGGCGGAACGAGCGGATGTGGACACGCGATAAGAACAGAACAGCTCGATTGAGTAAGCGGCAGGGGACACGTGTAGAGTAATCACGATAAATTTTCCTTTTTACCAAAGAAAAACTAAATAAGGAATAGAGTGGAAGCGAGTTACGTTGCCTCCCTCCTTCGTGCGAATCGCGCTCGTTCGCTCCGCGATCCGCTCGTTCGCGCCGCGATCCGCTCGTGTCACTTAATTCCCTTTTTTTTCATTCTACGAAGCTTACAAATTACGTCTAAAAGTAGTATAGTATTTGTACGAAATATACCGTTGAAAGTAACGCGTGACACCTCGAGGAAGCACTCGACTGCCGTGTTTTTTCATGTTTCCGCTGCTTCGTATAGAGAGGATCGTGGTCGCATTGACGACTTGAACAACAGTGGAAATCGCCGAAATTTCCGAAGTGGCACCGCCACGTTTTCTCGTGCGCGATAGACGAGTTACGCTAATGAATTTAGTCTCGTCGGATTGGAGAGCGGAGATGTGCGAGGCACCAAGCTATTCGAATATGAACGCAATGCTTAATGCTTGCCTGTCCATTCAAAAAGGGCATCTGCTGATATTCGAATAAAACATTCGAAATTTGTGATGTTGTAATTCTTTTGCAATTTAATTCATACGTAATTTAAATTTTTTTACCTTCGATCTGTTATGAAAATGCCCAACAAACGAGAATGATTATTTCTACAAGTTGAAAATTTAAAGAATCTTAGAAACGCGATAGTCCTAATTTAAAATTGCCTTATCATGCTGGAAACAAGTACTTACACGTACAAAAATTATTTAAGATATAAGGTCTTTCATTCAGATGCGAGATAAGGAATAGAAACGACTCAATTTAGATGAAGGAAACGCACTTCATACCGTCGCGATCTCCGCTCGGGAAACGTGTTAATTATCGTCTACGAGTGTCGCTTCGCAATGATTACAGATACAAACAGCTTAGGAACGACTCGACGGATCGCGAGGTGATTCATACACTAATCGATGTACACGCATTTCGAGGATAGGAAAGGAAAGAAAAGAATAAAGAAACACTGACGGGTAAAATCATTGCAATGAGTTTCCTAGGAATGCTCTCTGGCACTTGTATTATCTTCTTGTTCCCTGTCCTCCACAGAAGTATCACGTATTGCTCTGTATCGTACTCTGTACCGTGTAACTTGTATGCGCGTGTGTCAGAGTGTATACGTGTATTTGTTGTATCGATGGATTTCGCGTATGTGTATGCACGTTATTTATAATTATCCATTTTTTCTCTCAATAATATACATATATATTTTTTATTCTAATTATTTAAATATATATATATAGATTTATATATATATATATATATATATATTTATATATACTTTGTCATATGTATATATTTATATACCTTTTCTTATCTCGTCTTCCGTACAAATAATATTATTTTCTTTCTTTTTATTGTATTTTGTATGCTCGTGTATGACGTTGCCATTCATTTTGCCGTTCGCACTTGTTTCAAACAAGCGGTTTCTAATCGATACTAATTTCAAGCGAGAAGATATCTCACACCTCAGAGTCTCTCCCATTATCGATAAAAGGAAGAGAGTTTTTGATACGATCAACGGACTCGCCCTTCACTCAATCCCAAAAAGCGCGAGTGCGAAAACGGACTCCCGACTTGCACCGTTTGTTACCTACCTGACAATATACTTATTATGCAAGCTTTATTTCTGCGAGCGCTATCCAACAAAAGTATGATTTATAAATGCAAAGGGCGGAACCAAAATACAATGACATCAGATAAAAGAAAAACGATCCAATTAATTGTTACAAAACAATACATACATGCAGAGAATTCTATTTTTGCTGCAATTTTTCGAGCAAAAGGATGACATTATCTTCCAAAGTCACAAAAATAAATGGGTTAAAAATACTTTTTTTTTACTTTCTCGGTAAGAGCCGCGCGTATAAATAGGAGTAGATCTTCTATCTTCTATCTAGAACACAATCTTCCTGTTACTTACAATGTAATGACGATATCATTTATACGCGCCTATCTATTTATATAGATATACTTGGGCCTCTTCGAAAACTGATGTTTCTCCAAAGGTCTTCGCGATTTTCCGAGTTCGTATAACTAAACATTCAATCACTACACTTGTTATCCCTGTTTTCATATTTGCGAATCACGCGTATCCACCAATATATCGGTACAATCGGAGCAGATACTTTAGTAAGACACTTGGTAAATTAGACTTGTTTATTTCTGTCAACAGTTTTTTTTCGGCTCAGGATGCACTGCGATGATTTAAAATTACAAATGTCGGATCTCTAGGCATGCCTCGCTTCCTCGGAGACGCGAACCGCTTTTGCGAGCATTGTGCATCTTTCCGCACGATACATTCAACATGACGGTTGATCCGCAAAGATGCAATGTAAGTACAATTATTTGAAAAAATACAATTAGTACAATTATTTAAAAGATGAATGTAAATAACGATACATCCTATCATAATAAAAAATTCATCTGTTTTGTCAATTGTCTAGCATTGGAAATTTGACATCTCTCGGCGCCGTTTCTTTTAAATAAAAAAAAATAAAAACTGCATGTAGACAATATATTTAAGGAAAGATATTCAGACATAACTCCTTTACTTTAATTTGCTCACTTGGCTTGCTACTTGATCGATGGCTGTATGTGAATTATTATGCTTATTTAACACGTTCTCTGCCAAACCGTTTTTGAGTAGTTGTCATTTTCAGACCATGTGTACCATACATTTATCAAATATATTTATAAAATTAACATATTTATCAAATTCTATGTACCGGTACAACGTATACCGTTTTTAGTATTAGAATTTGAAAAGTATATAAAAATTGTTTATTTTTCCGCTTTTTGTGAGCTGAAAATTTACTTTTAGTGGAGTAAATAGTGAAACTTGATGCAACTTAACAGATACATCATAGTGCATGTAATAGTGACATCAACAATTATTTTCTTGCACTTTATTTACCAATAATAAAAATATCACTTGGCCTGAAAATGAGTTTCAGTACATACCGAAAATGATGCACGTGGCAGGGAACATGTTAAGAATACGATTTTTTAAAATTCTATTAGATGAAGCGTGGAACATTAATTCATTTATTTTTTGCAACAGTTTATATTAAACTAATATATACGTTACGAGCGTCTGAGTACAAGCTTGGCTTGTGTTCGGCTTTACGTTGTTTCAAGCCAAGTAGTTAAATTACGCAACGACATCAAAATATAATGCGATTTATATTTAGTCTTTTTGCAAGTACATTGAAACTTTATTTGGTATCTCAAAGTATTACGAAATACTTTATAGGAAAAAAAGATACAAATTAGAAATCTACAATTAGAAACATCGATATAAGAGACGGTACAGGTAAATAATTAATACGGTTCCGTAGCGATACAAAGAAAAATCGTAATGCCATGTATAAAATGAGCTCCTTTGTGTAAAAAACGTGAACAAAACGGGATAAACGCTATTGTTCAACAGTTATTTTAAATTTATCCACAAATATATATAAAAATGATGTATCAATGATCCCAGAATTCACGTTCTCCCAAACAAAAGTCGTCGACAATTTCGCAATAAACTGCGATGTATCAAACACGTATGTGTGTCTGTCTAATGCAAAACGAAACATGCAGCGTGTAGGAGGTCGTACAAGTCTCGCAGCTACGAGAACGAGGCACTACCTACGAGTACAATCGCGCGTCGTATCTCGGCTGTCTCGTCTCGGCAAACGAACCAGAAGGGATCGTGCATCCGCACGGCAAATCGCGTAACGCCACGCGATGGGAGTTGATCGGGTTGATCGTTCGGAAACGGCGATGGCGTTCTCTCGAGATCGGGCACAACGATCGCGACTGATCCTACGCTACGAAGTATAACGGCGTGACCTAATTCCGTTCTCTTCTTTTACAATAATCGCTAGAAGCGTCGCGGATCGATACAGCGCTGTCAAATAAGCTCGCGTACAGGCAATCAGTGAGCCTGCCGGACTTTCGCAGTATTCTCGTTTATTTTCCTACATGATACATGATCCCATTAACGTTTTATTAAATTCAATAACGAATTAACGAATACAAAATGATTCAAGCCGCTGTGTCAAACCGCTTGCGTTTGTCGACGCTCGCTCGTTCGCTCGTCCGTTTTGATAAGCGACATCTCAGGTGTCTCGCGAGCGAGCGATTTCACGACGACGCACCCGATCTCGACGAGCGTGCGCGGCCGACACTTGTTGCATTTTGATTAAATGCGAATGCAGCGGAGGTGTGGCGGAGGAGAGGGAGGGGTGGGGAGGGAAGGCGGAGAAGAATCATAGGATGAAGGAGACAGGGAGCGGAACAGGGCAGCCGGGAGGTGGAGGCCACGAGTCTCGCATGCCCATACCGTGCTCTTATGAACGACCGTGATCGCTGCCGCTGTTCTGTTCGCTCTCGCGATGGAGAAAGATCCGCCAGCTACGCAAAATGAACAGAGGATATGCATTGTGTGCAATGTTCCCATGTTAACCGTCGTTAGATAGGTAAGTTCCTGAAAAATCTCACGCGCCCGTACCGCGCGGCCCGCTGAGGAAAGCCGCGCTTTCTTCTGCCAACGTCTTCCCTTTCCGCATTTTAATTCTCTTAGGTATTATTATTACGATATTACGCGAATACACAGTATTTACAAGAGCGCGCGGTCCGTCCGTTTCACATCTTGATTCTCGACGATCTGCAATAAGCACGCCTCGTCGCGTACGAATTTCTTTCTCTTCTTCGTTCAATATCCCTCCGGCGAGCGATTCGTCTGCGTGTTACCGTTCTCCCGTTGTCGGTTTGTCTCTCTATATCGTTTCCGCTCTGCTTTTGACTATAAAAAAGACTGTGTCTGCTGCGCCATCGTACACCTTTCCTATACTTCCCCTTCGCGCGTTAAAAAAGGAATATAAAACTATCTATAAAAAGATTACGCAAGAATCCGGTGGATTACTGATGAGTATCCTAATTCGCGCCCCTCGCGGAGCCTCGGCGTTTTTTCTTTTTCTTTGGATTTTTCATGGTGCACACGCATCGACGCAACGCCTGACTCTCCTTCCTTCTGTTTCCTTTCTTATTTAGTTCCGGTGAACACGGAGGAAAAAGTGCGTGATGATTCGGCGGTGTTTCTTCGGTATGTTCTCGATTTCGAACGGCGTCCGTTGAAATACACACGTACGGTATTTTATGTAAAACTAAGTCGACCTGCTTATCAAATACATGTCAAGCGCATATTTTCAAGTGTTACCCGGATACATTATGAGATACGTCAAACGTGAGAGACATCGAATCGCAACGCAAAGAAAATTTTTGCACGTCTGAACAATGTTTTGGTATCGCAATTTAACCCATTAACCGGGGAGTTCATTTACCGAAAGCGCGCAGCGTTATTCTTTTTCGATATGAAAAAGCAAATGCAAGTGAAAAAACATTTGAAGATATCAAGCCATCGTGGCGACCAATAAAAACCTTGATGAACAAATTCATCAAGTCTTACGCGCGCTGCCCTCAAATATCCATGACGAGTTAACTCGTCATGCGCGCTGGAGAAGCATTTTCTAACGACGAGTTAACTCGTCACCCACGGTTAATGAGTTAAACTTGCCGCAAACGCGATTTGTTTCCATCGTTTTACATCTCTCATTTTCTTGATCGTATTCCTGACTTAATCGCCCGTCAGTGACAAGTGCTCGTCATTGTTTCCTATTTCATTTCTTTTCCTTCGCACGTACACACAAACAGTCGCAAATACGCGCGCTCTTCTACTTGTCTCTAGTCTCTCGCAAAATAACTTAATACCTATATCCAATATATTAGATATTAAATAATAATCATATCATGAATATATTAATTTTAAATAATCATTAATTTCCAACAAAGCGCCCGCCACACTCAACAAATGTAAATAATCAAAATCAACATAATTCGAGAGGAAATTCCCATTAGAAATTAATTACTTATCAATAATCCTGCGATTAATTTTGGTATGCGATAATATTAATGCGCGTGAAAAAAAGATGAAGCTTCTCGTAGTTCGCAAATATGTTCTGCTTATTTTTGGCATCCTACCGCGCGCACGGATTACTTGCTAATATGCGTGAATCCTTTACGAACCGAAAATATATCATATATATACCTAATCAAAAATATACCTAAATTATATATAGCGATAATATACAACTACAGTTCTCTCTCATTACGGATCTCGGAGATCGAATCAAAATGAAAAGGATAATCATAAAAAAGGAGGAAGTCGAAATTACATGTAGAAGCAACTCGCGGTGACTCGTGTAACAGGTCCGAGACATAACATCGCGCAGACATCGCGATAACGATAAAATGTCCGTGTCTCCTTTAGAAGGAGGCATTATTATTTTATTAGAAAAAAAATTAAAAGGAGCGAACAAAGGTCTTTTTACAAAGCGATAGACGAGTGGCGTGCTGGGTAGAAACGGCTCGGTCCCCGATTATTCTCATCGCAACGCTTTGATTTTTGAGTATCTAGCGTAAATCAACAATTGAAACCGGTATCAAAAATACCCCTCATACCGGTATCCCTTAATTTCAGCAAGGTGCTCCAATCTGCAGCGACACTCGTTACATTGACAGATCTGCAAAGGTAATTGGAAAAGAAAAGTCTTTTGCTTCGCCAACGAACGCGATCGAATTTCTCAAACAGGATCAAGCCGCTTCCAATCTCCGGAACATTTCGTTTTTCGGCACTGATCGTAAAATGCATTTTACCGTACAATAATCACGCTTATGAAAAGATGACGCATGTGCGCGGTTCGGGAATTTCGGAAGGAGTCGCAGTCCGTTCTCCTCCCTTCCCGAGAGAGATGCAAACACACCATGGGATAAATGGAAGTGTAATAGTGTCGCACGAGCATTGACAATTTCGCTCCTCGTACCAGGCGCTCACGCCCGATTGGAGTCCAGTGGAACACTTTATATGCGTCACGCTGTTCGCTCATTTCCGCTAAAATAATCGCAATTTCGTCCCTGCTTTTGATTCCATGTCGTTGAAACTGTACGTAGGTTCCCTTCAAGTTAAGGCGCCGTATTACGTCGTCGCGCATTTGTACCACCCGTGTGAAAAATACGCATTTAAGTGTGTTGTGTAAAACGCTATTTCGCAAAAAATATCGTTCTCTCTATAAAATTGTCAAATTCCACTAATTCGCCTAAAAACACCTTATTACACATTAGTAATCGTGGACACGTTGAGCGTCCGTTCGTAGAGACGGACGAGAAGACGCGAGACCGAGGATCGAGGATACGCGAGCGTGGCGCGAGAGGAACACATGGATAATAATGCCACTCTTGGAAAAATATCCGGGGAACATGCAATTGATCTATACACTCCGGTGCTTTGGGGTGCTCGGCGCGCTACCGCACGCTCGGTCCGCCGCTACGATATCCGATTCAGCATCTATCACCAGAATTAATGAGCGATTTATCATGATTTCCGTGGACGAGCAGGACGAGCAAGATAGAAAGACGGATTAATGTAAGCGGCAATAAGGGGGGGTAGCCTTATACAATGCATGCGATATATACGAGATGCCGTTTCTTCATCTGCAAGTCTTTTTCGTGTGACGCCATGTTCTAACAATCCTGTTACACTTCCAGGTAAAAGGAGATCCGATTGTCGTTGAAACACAGTCGCGTGTGCGTTCACTTTTGTCACTCTTCCGCGATCGTTTTTAAAACGGGACCGAATATGTTTCTCTAGGTAGAAGCTAGTCATCTAGCAAATAGACGGGCAGTGAGTAGTGCGAAAAATGAAGACTGCACGCAGAATCGGTGATTCATTTGGAAAAAACGATCGGATCTCGTTACCCCCCTACCGAAATCAGGACAAATCGATCAACAACGACGCACGATTACGCTTGAAAGGGGACCTGCGGCCAGTTTCAATGTGTTGTTCAGTGTGACTTAAGCTTCCGCGGTTTGCATCTTACAGGAATTCGAGTCATCCGGGATTCTTCACGAGTTTCTTCCCGCGATAGTCGTAAACACGTCGACAGAAGAGCACCGTTTCTGATGATACTGGTATAGGAGGCTGCTGATTCTCTCTTGGATACACTTGGTCCCCTGGCGGAACTATCAAGCCAGGATTTTCTAAGCCTTCTTCGATCCTCCGCAAGTTTTTACGGTACCTATCACAAGAAAACGACATGCGACAATGTAGAGATAAGCTGTGCCGTTGCTTATGAAAAGAAACATCTCGAGCCAACAATAAAAGTTCTTATACGACAAGCTTTGGCAATTGACTGCTAGCAGAAATTTTAGAGATATGTATAAAAAAATCTAAAAAACTGTAACGAACAAATTGCAAACATAATCTAATACCATTCGACTTGATTACACAAGTGAATCGTCAAAAATGTCAGATTTTCCAGAAAAAGGGAAACCATATTTAATATGCTAGTAAACTTCATAGCCAGGATAATTTTATGCTTACCGACAGTACTCGTTAAACGTTAGGATATAACATTTATCCTCTATGCAAGCAACGCTGTTTGCATCCCGGTGGCGCGAAGCAAATACCTCATCCTCGCTGTCGTGCGGCGTCCGACCCTGTTCCGTATGTTCAGGTCGGTAGTACCACAGTAACGAGAACATCATCTCACCTAAAGACAATGGAACGGCGTATTAACATTGATCGTATCTGGATCCGGATGGAAGTGATTGCTTCCGCAATTCAAAAGATCTCTACCGTCGTCAGGATTCTCCCAGAGCGCGGCGATCTTAGCTACATATGGTAGATCGCCCTTCCGCGTACTGCTCTTCAGTAACACGCAGTCCCGTGGTCTCAACACATCGCCATCCTCGTGACTCATGCTCGCGTAACATCGCCGTATGGCTGTTGCCTCATTCTAGAATAATGAGTTACAGAATCGATTAGATTTCACTATTTTCTGGATAGAATGCACCGATGAAACTCGATCTTTCTTTAATTATTTTGTCACTCATGATGATGGTGTGACGGAAAATCGGTTTTCCCATTTTATCAGAGTTTATAAATAAAAATTCGACCGTTAACTGATATTAAAATCTGAGTCTTAAATAACCAGGCCAGAAATTTAAGAATACGAGTTCTTGTTCTTACCGTTAAATAAACTTTGGCTTCAAAGGGCTCCCCCTCCCAGCTCCATCCGTTGTTCCACTTGGGCTTCAGGAACGTTTTTCTCGTTAACGTCAGGCTCTCGTTTCCGACTGAGGAACTCTCCGGCTTGCAGCCCGGCTTCTTGGCGTTCGTCGCCTTTTTCGTGCTCTTCCGTTTCTTTTTAATTACAGCCGATTTCTTCGGTTCTTCACTGACGTCGACTGCTTTGGTCTTAGGCGCGGTGTCGCGTTTCTTCGAACCATCCCTCGCCTTTGTCTCCTGTACTCGGGATTTCACATCCTGTATCTTGACATCCGCGGTTTTAGCCTTACCTTTACCCTTAGCTTTGCCATCCTGTGAAACTTTGGATTTCGGCTTCGCATCCGCTTTACCTTTGGTCTGACCGCTCTTCGAAATTATCTTCGACATCTTTTCGACGACTTGCTCCTTGATCTGATCAATCTTCTTCGCGCTCTTCTTCGCCGTCGGCAACAATTCTTCTTTTACGCTCTTCTTCTTCTCTACGCGCTCGCAATTCTTGCTCTTGCGGTCCTTCCTCTGTGTCATTTGCAGACTCTGTTGTATCACATCATCAATGGTCTCCATTATCGAAGTGTCGCTGGCAGTTCGCTTCAGACAATTCCCGAGACCATTACCCGCGTTCTGTTTGCCGGTTTTCGCCTTCTTCGTCGCGCTTTCGCTCGCGTTCAGTGCTTCCGCTTTGCGTTTTTGACCTCGAGCGTCCTTCTTCGCCTGCTTCTTTTTCGGCGCGCTCATCTCGGTTCTGATACTGTCGCTAGTCTTGTTCGGCAGCGGCTCGATCGGTGCGATCATGTTGACCGTCACTTGCTCGTTGCTCGGGTCTTGGGACGAGCCGACCGACAGTGCCCTTTTGCTGAGTTTCCTCTTCTTTCTGCTGTCCGATAAGCTGTCTAACGATAGCTTCCTCTTCGTCACCTTTTGGCACTTGGGCTGCTCCTCCGTTTCGGTCTCCAACACGGCCTCGGTCGTGATCGCCATCTCCGCGATCTTCTCCTCTTTGTCGTCGACAGTCTCCTGCACAGTTGGCTCATAATCGGGTTTTTTCCAGTTCTCATCACTGTCGATCACCACCACGTCTAGCTCTTCCTTCACATCGGGATCGCCGTCGAGCTTGTCGTCCAACACAATGCCGGAATCCTTGTCCATCTCCATTATCGCTATTTGGCCTTCCTTCATGCACTGCTCGCACTTCATGATGTCGCACTTGTAGTCCGACTCACACTTGACAACGTTGCAGTTGGCGACGCATGGCATCCCGTCGGCGATCTCCATGCTGCAGGACTCACATTTGACATTGTTGTTTTCTAGCTTGAAGTTGTGGTACTTGCTGCCGGGACAGCTCGCCGCCACTGACAGCTTCTCGGTGGGCGATAGGGTCTCCATTTTGACCTCGCAGGTAGACGTGCATGCATTCTGACAACTGCACTTCCTCAATGTATCTTCCGTACAGTTTTGTTCGTCCTGCAAGCGATGAAATAAAAAGGAAATTTATCAGATGATTCTGTTATCATCGTCATCATGATACATGCGAGAATTCCCGGAAAGAAAAGAAAAGAATTTCCGACAAGGTCTGCGCGACCAATTCCAGTATTCCATTCCTTTTTTTCTTTAAGCTTTGTCCCAAGATTGGCTGAGAATGAAGGGGACGTACCTTACTCCTACAATCTTGATTCTGAGGGCGACTGTGCCCACCGACTAGATTGTGCGACGGCGGGACCGAGGGGGGTTGGTTCTGATTTAGGTTGCGATGAGTGTTGATTTGGACGCGATCCGTATCCCAGGCATTGGCACCGTGAGGGGGTGCTAGCCCGGCTAGCCCCCTCGCCGGCGAGGGCGGACCTACCAAAGCACTGGGTGGCAATGACAGACCGGGCCCCGATACCACTGGCGCTCCCTTACCATTACCAATAAGGGCCCCAGTATCCACGTTTTTTGGACACGATTGCATCGGGCATGGACAACCCTGAAAGGCTGTAGCACGAATAACTCGGTGAATACGCGGTTGATGTCTTTTACGTTTTCTAAACATTCGGTAAAGGGAGAGGGGAACGCGGAAGGTTCAATTCATCGTGAGATTTATAAGCTCCTCATTCTGTTTGAGAACGATGATACTTACGGTCTACGAAAGGTCTTCCCTGAGAATGCAGATATGCCGGATTCGGTGGCGGCGGCGGCGGATGAGGAGGCGGTGGGTAGCCTCCGTAATAAGGTGGCAGATATTCGCCGGGTGGTGGTGGAGGTGGCTGGTAATCAACGACTCCAGGGCCACCTCCGGCGGCCCCGCTACCCGGAGGCGGTCCGCCTCCTCCACCGGACTCCTGATAGCCATAGTATTGCCTGAAAAGATACCCTCCTTATGAAATGCACTGGACAATCGAAGGGCGAATACCAACTCGCGCGCCGGACATCCGCCCCTTCTTATCGACAGCTCTCATTCTCGTTAGGTTTAGAGGTCGGAAGGACCGATACAGAAGGGACGCGCGGAGATATACAACTCGAATTGCTCGCGATCGCTGCGAGAATCTAAATTCTACGGTCGAAAGAAATATTCAAACTGTCGCTTGCATAATTCTTTTGATCGATAAATCTCTTTGACCAATTTAAGGTGAATTTTTCGGTAACGAAAATATCGGATAAAATATAATATTGAAATATTGAAACTTCGGGAATTGGGAGAGATTGGTGGCATTCGGATTTTACCGAATTAAATGTACCAGGAAGAAATTATACAAATATATATATAAAATATGTAGTATCCGAGAATTTTAAATATTCAGGTGATCGGAAAGTCCGTGCCAATCTTTTTAACGAAATTCAAATGTAAAACTTTATATTAATTCTTAATACAAAGTTTTCTGTTTGAATTTTGCTAAAACAGTCAGCACGGGTTTTCTGGTAATCGATGATTTTTTGGTTTTGTAAATCGTTATGGCTTTGGATTATCCGTTTGAATTATCCGGATTTTCGCATTTGTTAGATGAAAATAATTATAATGTCGCACTGTGTTTATTATTAACTGAAAACTGCTTACGAAATAGAGAGAATAATACAGTCTTCTCTAAGGAGAGAGATTTAAGTCATAACAGGAAAAAAACACTGCGAGTAATTTTTATGTTATTCCGCGTCGCCAGTTCATTTCGAGATTTGACAATTGCGTATGTTGAATTGATTTTGTGCAGTTTATCGTGTGTGTGTGTGTGTGTGTGTGTGTGTGTGTGTGTGTGTGTGTCACTCATTTATCAGATATATATATATCTAGATTTAAATAAGGAAGGTAAGAAGTTATTTCATTACTTTTCTATATCCTCTCCTCATATTATGTAATCTCAATCTCGGTTTAAGAATATCTCAAAGAGTGATCTTAAATCGTCAGATTTAATCGCGACGATATAAAAGAATGTAAAACATTTTCCCTATGGAAATGCGAGGTAATTAGATAGTAATTGCATCGAAATTGGCCATCGAGAATTTTCGGAACTTTGCGGCAAAAAGCAACTTTGCCACGCTCCAGTTACAGCTTTCACTTCTCCACCAAAAACAAGATAACGACGGTTTGGAAGAGCCAGCACCATCTGTGACCTAGATGTAATCGCGATGTGGTAGAATATGCTTTTTATCGTGCAGATACGCTTTATAAAAATTATTGAATTGTACGACGACGTTAAAAGAAACGATAATATTAGCACGACTGTATTACCACACTTCCATATTCTTTTACGCAGATTTCCAGCAAGATAGTCGGAACGACGTCAGCATGCGACGTTATCGAGTGCGATTTTATCGCATAGTAGTTGATTTATTTTCGAACAATTTAAAAACTCCATTAGCATTAAAACGTTCACGATGGCGTTTACTTTTGTCAAAACTAATCCGAAACTGCAGGCGGTTGGTCGCGAAACTAGGGTCCCTAGAATGCAGAGTCTGAACATTCAAGTCCCTCAAAATAACGTATATTTATGGTGGAGATATGTAAATAGCAGAAAAAAGTTTCCTTAAAGATATTCCTTAGAACTTAGCAGCTTTTATTATTACAGAAAACTTTTTAAAGACAGCGTAAGTAATAAATGGCAAGATATTGCCATAACTTGCCCTCTAAGAAACGCTTTATTGTATACAGAATGCATTTTGTGTAAACAAATGGAGATAAAAATAGTAAAACTATATAGTAGTAAAACTATAGCCATGCACTCTATATTAAATAACATTTTACTTTACTGATTTATTAAATCAGATTTTATATTATTTTATATGTTTATTTTATTTCTTCCTATGTAACAAAATATATATTTTAATAATATATTTAAATAATATTTTACCTGTTATATCCATAAATCCTCATATACTCCCTTTACAATTTTACTTTTATCATTTTTTAAATGTACGTGCATTTCCGCTACACTTTGATTGATTCCACCATTTTAAGAGACCTGAGAACGTGAATTAATGGAAAGATGTGAGCGAGGTGTCCAAACTCTGTATTCAAGAGACACTAGGCGAAACAACTTTCGTGCCGCGGAACGATTAACGAACGATGATGTTTAAGCGCGAGATACAATCGCGTTTAATTTATTATGTATAACTGCTGTGCGCAATTTGATAGTTAACGTTCATAAATCGCGCTGCGGGCATTTATAAATAAACCACGAGCGTTCGCTCGAAAGAGCGAAGTTGCGGACAGAAAAAAATCTGGCATAACGACGCCGATAACGCTACGACGGGAATACTGTCGGTTTTTACACCACAACGTGATAATATACATATTAAGAATCGCGTTACCCAACGCGAGCAATGATTATTTCGGAAATTACGGCGTCATTTCCGGCAAGCAAGTAGAGAGCGTTACGCGTATGTTCCTTTCGTCTCTTCTTACTCGTGTCATCGTGCGAGGGATCGAACGCGGATACACATAAATCTCTTACCTTCTGTAAGTGGGCGGGTATTTGTAGTAATGCGGCGGATGAGCGTGAGGATGAGAATACGTCGGGGGATAACACAGATCCGGATACTGCGGCGGAGTGCTGTAGTACTGCGGGCAATACGTCCTATAAAAGCCCCCACCTGTAACAAACGATCGTCCGTCCATCCTTGCGTGTTCTATCGGATCCGATGATCACACTGACTCTCGCCAGTGACGAATTAACTCAGGAGTGTTCAGCTCGATAATTAAAATAGACACGTCCGTTCGTGAACGATCAAGGAATATCGTTGGATAAGTGATACATTTTCATTCGAGTTATTCGTTGAAAAAATATTATCTCTTTACGCAATCAACGTCTGAGCCTCGCAGGAGGCCTAAATGTGGAAAGAAGATAATGAAGAGGGTTAAAATAATAGTCAAGCACGCGCGCGCGCGTAAGCACTTTAACTGGTGATTAAATAATAAATTCTGATGCTATAATTGATGTAACATGCTTTAAAAAAATCAATTTGCGCTGAGAGTAATCAGGAATAGCTTCATCTAATGAATAGTAAGTATCCCTTGGTTACGTATCCATCGCTAATAACGCTGTGGCTATCACCAGCGTTATTTGAGGACGATCTTTGCGCGAATGTGCTATACCTGAGAAGATCTTGATAGAGCGCTTGGAGAGATAGCGCTATATTATCGAAGACGCTGATATCTCCATCCAATTAACTCGTGAGTGCTCGCGCTATTAGCCCTCGCACGCTCACGTGAGTGCGCCGCATGATTTAGAGCTGCTCATTACACGCTAATATCTATAATATCTTAACGCGACTTATTACTTATAGAAAAATACTGGCAGTATATTAACTTGATATTAACTTCACGTACTGTTTTCGTCTTGAAAATGACTATTGTACATCTTATCCTTTATATCTCTTTTTTTTGTAAATTTGTAGTACGTTTACGATTCTCTGCAGAAATACGGGAAAAAATTCCATCAAGTACTGCGCGATATCGAATAATCTGTTCACTGCGCGTGAATTTTCAGCTTTTAGTAATAATTCATTTTGCTAAAAATCGCGTAACTGCCACACTTTGAAACAAAAAACTGCTAACGAAATAAAACGTATAAATAAAAAAATGTCTTGCAAAAAAGAAACGCGAGAAAGAATTAAAAGGAGTGCAATGGAAATAAAACGGAGGAAGTTGAGTTGCACATTTTCCAACGTTTCCCTTCACGCACCACTTAGACACGTTGCAATCTTAATATGCACCTGCACGTGCACTCAATGCATTTCCAGCATAGATAATCATGCCACGCTGAGCATTGCACGATAAAATCATTAATGTAAATGCGAGATCTGCTACAGTTTCCTAGCGAGACGTATGACGACATTTGCCAGAGTCGCAAATCTGTTTGATAAATCGAGTTAGCAAAATCTGCCTGATACGTAAACCATAGGAAAGAATATAAAAATATTATAGATATATATAGATTCTGGGCTAATTCAAAATTTGCTCAATCATGAAAGAAATTGTATAATTATCAAATAATCATTTTTGAAAGTTGGAAGACACAAATCATTTTCTGTAATCACAAATAATAAATTTAAAGAGAAAGATAATGCTAAACATTTTTCTCAAATTTTTTAGAGTCTCCAAGCATATTAATGTAAAAAATTGCTTTGACAAAATGAGGCCAACAACGATATTCCTTAATTAAGAGAAGCAATTTCGCATGTTTCCTACAAATTGTGATTATAATGATCGGTAAACACACCTGTACTACTCGTGCCTCCGGAAGTTGTGGAAGTGGCGATCAAATCGTCCGAACCCTCTGAATTTTGTGGAGGCGTGGGCGTCGGTTCCGGAGGTGGACCCTTTACGGGAGGTAAGGTTGGCGGTGGTGGCGGCGGGTGCTGTATCAGTGGACCAGCCGGCTGATAATACCCTGTAAACAAAAGAGCAGCGTGTGCACTTTCTTAATTGATTGTCGCTTGTTCCTAATTTTATTGCGATATTGCCTTGTAAAGTGTTGTACGATCACGTCATCCCGTTAACCGAGATATTTTTAAACGGCAAAGTTCAAGTCATTGAAAAGAGTTTAACAGAGCACACGGTTACGCAATCACATATATTTTCAAGTACAATTTTTACAATATTACATCTATATTAAATTCACAATAGATTATTTTGCGAAATAGTTCGAAAATCTAACGCTTTGCACGAAATTGAGGTCTCTGTATTTTATCAATTGATTACTTGATTTTTTTTATACCTGATTACTAACGTAATCCTTCGTACGTACGAATGACGACATAGTTTTCGACATAATTTCTGCGATTCTACATAGAAATTACAGTAGAGTTTATGCAGTTTTGCGTACGTTAAGTACATTAGCAAACGAGTAGCATGAATCGCGCCGCTGATAGGATAATCTCAAAGCGTTATGCTTCAATGGCTCATAATCGTGGGAGCGCAAATAAGTCACGTTAGGTCTGCAATCTCCCCTTTCGTTCAGATTCACCCCTCGGCTTGGCATTACTTATTTTTCGACACCGTCGCCGTATCGATTCGCGGACGTTCTAGCGTTTTAATGAAATTTAAAAAAAACTGAATTCAACAATTCAACTTCCAAAGCTATCTAAGCCGCACAAATGCGTCGCTGAATCGCGCCGCAGCAGCAATTGCAGCGACATCGGCGGCTTCCTCGTTTTTCAAACGAGCGAACGAGCGAACGAAACCGGCTTTCTCCGCGTGAGAAGATCCGACGATCCCCCGCTGCATATCGATTATCTGAAAGATCGTTCGCCATTTACTTCGCCCAATCACGATTCCACTCTATGTAGGTTAAACGCGCCTCGCGTTCGTGCTCACGCACGTCGACTCCGCGCGCGGAGCCGCGCCGACGAGAGACGGGCGCAGCATCCGAGAGCACTCGCGGAGATCTGATTGGAGCCGGATGGCGCGGACGGAGTTCTCTCGTCAGACAAAAGTGCACGAGACGCCTTCTGTCTGTTCGATTAGCGGCGCGTTCCTATCACGGATTATTAAACGGTATCAATTGTTGAAAATTGCAAGCTCGAACCGATGCAGTTTTGTTCTTGCTGCATCGAGGAGCCGCTCGAGTTACTTTATACTTTTGGCATAAGATATACGTTTCTAGTATATTTTATTTGTATGCAAATTTTTGCGATGTTTATTATATAAAAAGTCGATATATTCTTGTGTTTTTATTTTTCTTCTTCATTCTATATTAATTCATATTAATTGAAGATAATTTAAAAGAAGATTAAGCTGATAATAAATGCTTTACCGAAAATCGAGCGACAATTGAGCATTGCGTGTGATCATCGCATGGTGCAAGAAAATAGAGCCAAATTCACAGAGAGGCTTGATCAACGCTAACTCGAAAGCAGGTTTACGATTCTCATTGTCGCACGGCGAATTAGCAATTTGGAGATTGGCAGCGTACACTCGTTTGCGACATGTTAATGCAAATTTACGCGCTACTTCGCACATACATCCAATGCGATCGTTGATAACGTCCGTGTGCAGCTTGTTGATTCCATTGCATAATCGAATCGGGCATCAGACGTGAAATGTCGCAGCTTCCGCGCGTACGTAAGCAGAAAGCCGCGTTTCGCAAGTGCGCAAACCAAAGAAACCGACACCCGACTTTCTCGAGTATCCTTTATCGGAAACCAGCGTGCAGTCGAAGATAAAGATTGACACACACGCTGGTGATGTCACGCGATTTTACTTGCGCGCCCTGTTACTGTTTAATGCCGAATCTGTTAACGAATTGTAGCCAAGCGAATTTGTAGCTCCAAGCAATGTTTTTTGATGTTTTAATAAAAAAAATAATACACAGATGATTGCAAAGTTTTTGGAAAAATGTGTTCTTGTGAATTTAACTAAAGATTAGACTGTGTTCCAGATCTTTTTAAATTTTAAGTGATTTTTCTTTGAGAACAAATCATGCGTTTGGCTGTAAAACATATTTGCGGTTGCAATATCGAATTGCGTTATTCGATTAATTAATATATGCGAACGTAATTGCTCGCGTAATATGATTTAACGCGATGTCACTGCACGCAGTGGCTCGAATTAATTGGTAATTTCGGAAAAACAATTATTCAGCCAACACGTGTAGACGAGCCGCGAATGGAACAGTGGGGCGCCGAAAGGCCAAAGTTGAAGACGGATGCCGGTCTCTGTGAATGACGTCACGCGACAATCGATACTGCTTGCGCACACCGATAGCGAATGCCGAACCGTTGCCGTCGAATTCATTAACCATTTAATATGGTTTTCCGGCGGGCGTTGCGAATCTCTGCAATCTCGCCGCGCGAAATAAAAAGAAAAGAAGTTTCCACTGCTGCACCGTGAACGTCACGAATATTTCAGAGGCGCGTTGCATTTATCACGAGCGTTAAATTCGCGCGACCCTCTCGATTTCGTAATCATAAAATCATCTTGTTAAACGTAAGACTCGAGAGTCGTTCTAATCATGACTTAATTGAGAGGTTTAATTGAAAGATCAGTTATTTGGACAATTTCATTTAATAGTATTTTTTAACGTATAAAGCTGTAATATTTAAAAAAATTACTTCAGGGCATGGTACGAACTTTTATTCATCTCTGATTCCTCATCAACCGTTTAATCTCGAGCCTCAATTCGGTGCTCATCTAATTAGACGACGGGGACTGTCTCCTGTTAAAGTTTCTTAAATAAAATGCCTCGTACTTTGCTGGTAATACGAGTCGGAGATTACCGCAGTACCAGGGGCACCTCGCTAAATCATTTGCACAATCACTCCGTTAAATTTAATTCAATTCGGCCTTCAGTCCCGCCGCTTTAGCCGCCAAGTAACTCCAACTTGCAGCGCAAGCAAGCGAGCCGAGCTTCCCCCGCGAAACCGCGGTAAACACAGAAATGGCAAACAACAGGTTACTAATTCACCTCGTATCGCCAGTGGCAACGAAAGGCGCTCACGCTCCGGGATTAAACTAATTAATTCCACGTAATTTCGCGGGTGCGACGCGTCGGCGTGATGACGAGGAGGAGGTCAAAGTCGACGTCTACAGCTGGGCCAAGGATGTCGCGCGACCGACTTGTGCATCCGCGGCCCGGATGTCGGCGAGGGCGCGAGGATCAGGATGACGAAGGAGGGAAAAAAGAGGGAGCAAAAAGAAACGAAACCTGAGTCGTCGCGTACACGTGCGCGACCGCGAGGATTGCCAGGGTAAAAGAGCAAGGAAGAGAGAGGCTGAGCGAGAAAGGGAGAGAGATTCTTCTGCGGCTGTATCGGAACAATTCAAGGATACCGCGAGGACATCGTCTACGCGTATTAAGGCCGTCGGGACTGGTTCGGGAGCGTGGAGATACGCCGCGCAGATAGGTAGGTAGATATGTACGTACGCGCGCGCGTTTCACGCTCCTCCGCTTCGGGATCGTTTCGCGAGTAGCTCGAAAATTCAGCCTGGATATCCAAATGTCCTTATACCATCGACCCCAAAGCGGCGACGAGCCGCTTCGTTTCGTTATTTTACCGGTGAAGCTTCGATGCGAGTGAACATTTATTGCAAGAGAATCAAATTTTTTCCTGTCTCTTTTTTCTTTTTTTATGTTGAAAACATTTTTATTATGAGCCACGCGCATTCTCTCTCTCTCTCGTTGCTTACGATCGAACGAACTTTTGCGTCTCTCCGCTCTTTTCGTGGATGGAAACGTGTCTGTTGGACATTTTTGACTTTACGTGAGTGTGCGTTGTTGATTACGTAATGATTTTAATGATAATATTTCTCGTTTACGCGGCGAACACGCAACGCGTCCGGATTTATCCGCTATCTAGCGGTCGACACACTATCTAGATTCTAGATCATTAATGACTGAATGAAATCATTGCGAGCGATGGCGCATTTTGCTCGTGGCTGAATTAAATAATCACGAACGCGACAGTCACCGTGACGTGGCGTAGCTGCAGTACAGCTTGTTAACAAAATCGACGTTTAGACATTAGCGCGTGTAAGTGGCGTCAGACCGGACTACACGAAGATCAATCATAGGACACAAGAGCGAAATGCATGAAACCCGCTCAGATGGACGTCCGGCCATTGTCAATCAATCTACATTTCCAGGTAGTTGAATTAATATAAAATGCACTCGATTAAATTACGAAACGCTAAACAAATGTGAAATGATTAATCAATAAAAAAGATCATGTAATATAGATAATTAGACTCTATAAACGAGTAGAAATATTTTATCATCATTTTATTAAGTATGATAAAAGCAACATTGTAGCCTAACCTCAATATTGTAGGAGGCCTAAAACAGTCTTTGACAAGTTCGCTAGCTTCAGCTAATAATATAAATCGATACATAATTCACGTCGAAACAAATCGTCGATAATTACGTAATACAAACCTTGAATAAATAATTGCTCACTGATAAATTATCAAAAAAAAAAGAGAAAAAGAGAAGAGGTGCCTTGTTTTGTCCATTAATTCATCAAATAACTCCGCCATAAATTCATCGGCGGTGATTGCGTGAAGGAAATGAATTACTTGTCATATCGGCCACAGGTTCAGACTCAAACGTCTCTTGTGGCGTGGCGTAAGAATGTAAATAAGAATGAAAACGCGGCGCGCGTCTTCCGCGATAGCGATCCGATGCGATGCGGTTGTCCCGACAAAGTCGCTCCGATCCGCGGCCCACACTACTACACCATCACCATCACCATCACCACCATCCGTTTTATCCCCGTGTATCGGCGCGGCAAAAGTCTCGTACGACGACCGGCGCTCGTAGCCTAGAGAAGTCAAGGACCCGAGGAGCACGTAGGTGCTGGCGCAACGTTGCGGTGTCGTTGGACTCGGAACAGAGAGAGTGAGAGAGAGAAAGAAAGGGAACATTGAGAAGGGGTCCCCCGGGTCCCTTTCTGATTCGCTCCATGCCCGGTGGCGCGTGTTCACGCTCCCCAAAACTGAAGGAGGCGACGACGAGCATCGTTGTCATCGCCATCATCATTATCGTCGTCGTCGTCGTCGTCGTCGTCGTCGTCGTCGTCGTCATCGTCGCCGTCGTGGGATCATGAGGTCGGATTCCCGATCGGGCCGGAAATTCACGAGATCAATGGTGACGGTGGTAGCGCGCGCGCGACCTCGGCACGCGATCGATAATCCGGCGAATATTCGGCCCTTTAACCACCGTCATCCGATACGCGGACGGGGGGAGGACCGGGAGGGGTTGATAAGGACAGCGGAATGGATGGGCGATGCGTCGCCGTGAGGTCGATAGCCCAGATCGCGTTGCGGTAACGCAAATCGAATAACGAGTTCGCAGTAGGGACGATCCACTGCAACACGAACTCGGCCGAGTCGTTTACGGTAAGCACGCTCTTCTCTTGATTTCTCAGAGAAAGAGAAGCGACGAACATTTTAACGGCGTAGGAACACAGGAGTCAAGATTAGCAACGAGTTACTCGGCATAAATTTGAATAAACTTAGTATTTTTTGAGTTATACGTATGTTAAAAAATTATGGGATTTGTGGGATATTCAGACTCGGCAAGTATATCGAAGAACGAAATCTCTTCGAGATTTATATCGATATATTGTTGTATGCGATCGCGATTGGTGACCCCAAGCGTTGCTGTAACTTGCCCTCGTGATCTACGTAATATTATCGTATGGCAACAACATCAAGGAACAGAATACTAGTAATGGCACGAAATAAATACATGTATATATATATATATATATATATATATATATATATATATATATATATAATGACTGATTGTCATGTAAATCTTGCGCTCGAGAACGAGAAGAATTTACGATCACCATGCCGTAGACTTTAGATCAACGATATGCAAATTTCCGATTGTTCGGTCCTTAACCGATTATGCAATATTACTGCGTGTAACGCACGCAATGTCCTACATTTTTACATGGGGTATTAACGATAAGGTTATTAGCGGGCAATCGCGAAAATTACGTTAACGTTATTAACGTTATTAAAACCGAGATAAAGCGATCATGAAAAGCATTAAAAACTTGTAAGGAAAAATATCAATTTTAGATAACATAAAAAAGAATTTTATATCTACGCAGTCACATAAATTTCTAGCAAAATATGAAGTTAATTAATCACGTCTCGTATCTCTCATTGTCAGACATATTAAAATTATACACATCTAACCATAATCATCAAAATCAAGATACTTAGATTCTTCGCTTCGCTTCGCATGATTATGACGAAAATCGAGCAAATCGACATATTTCCGATACATTCAAATAATTAACTGCGAATCGCAGGAACTTCTCGCAATGTCTCTTGCAAGCGGGTTGGAGATCCACGTAGTGGATAAAATGGCTTTAATTCTTAGCCCCTTATAACGAAGCGTAAAAAATCGCCCGGCAGAGTCGTCCGGTGGATTTCGACGGATTAAGGAGAAAGCCCGTAGTACTGATAACGCTACTAAGCGGCGCTCGATAATTGAAGGCTTCAAACGTGCAGGCACGTTCGTGTGCCCTGTATATGAGTACGAGAGCATTCAACAACACTGCAGGAAACAGCACAGGGAAAGTTGCTGAACTCGAGCGCGAGCGCGCAACAAACTCCGGGCTAACTTTAACTTAAATCTTGTTCGGAATATCGTTAACGACACTCGTAATCTGAATAGTTATTAGGAGTCATCCTCCCCCGCGTCTTATAAATAACACGCGAACACGCGCAACGTATTTTTGATCGTTATCCGCGTACCGAAAGGAAAATGAATTCTTATTTATCGATGGCCCTCGCTAACGGACGGCCATCGATAAGTGATTCCGCAACGATAGAGAGCAATTCGTGCTGGCAGTAACGCGCATTTATCAAGAGGCAATTACAAACAGCCCGTAATTGGCCTGTAAAGCGCTCGCCGTCGTCGTCGTCAGTGAAGGATGCAGTTTCCCACGCGACACGAAGGTTAATAAAACGCTCGTTGAAGGGATCAATTTTTCGATCGAGCTGCAAGTCGTCAATTACTGTCGCGCGCGCTCTTGGACACCCTTTACTTTCAATGCGCGATAATTCATTCGCGACACTCCCGATAAGATCGGCCACGACTCTCTCTCTTTCTTTCTCTATCTATCGTCGTCTCAAGGCTCTCAAGGCTGGACCCGTTTAATCCGCTCCTGGCTAATTTCCATTGAGTGCACTTGCTAATTAATTATTAATACAATTATTAATTACCATTTAAATTACGTGCAAGTGGTAGATACGTCAGGAGACGCCTTCTATCGTTTCGACATGCTTGATTTGCTTGGAGCAACAAAACACAAGTGACAAGATGTGAGATAAGTGCAAGCAAGCAGGAACACTGGGATTTAGGAGTTCATTAAGCAACCAATAATTTGAGCGATTGTATAACACGCGATACACATATCTCCCTTTGGGGTAATATTGTGTCATGATGCTATACTGACATCACTGACAGCCGTTGGGTAACGCTCGATATTTCTCGATGACTCTTTTTATCCGCGTGTCTTAGCCTTTGACACCGCGATACATGGAAACTGGTTTTAGATACGTCTTATGCGCCTCCTCGCTCTTGCTTGCTTTTCTTGAAACGGCAGCCCGACGAAAATCAACAAGTTATCTTTGTTTTATCACTTGATGGAATGGATATAATTGCACGTGCGCAAATAATTTAATAAGCACGAATAATCATAAGTGCACAGAGCTTTTTGTCGAAAAAAGATCGTTTATTCTGCTCTCTACCGTCAATTAAGAAATTAAAAATTTAAGTAATAATTGGATGCTCCAATTTCATGTATGTTGATTCTCGGTCCGCTATATTTTTTAGAATACGTTTAACTATTTTACGAAATGTAATTTATTCGTCAACTGATACATCGCAATAGCAAATCTAAATGCGCATCATATTTTCTTTGGCAAGCACATAGTCTATCTCGATTCTCTCTTTTTGTTTTCACATCCGTTCCATTTATTTTCGATATTTATTACTTCGTATAATTTGTTCCGTAAGATTCCAAATTTTAAATAGCGCATGTTATTAGATTTCCTAAAAGTAAGCGAATGGAGATTCCTCAACTCCAAAACTCGAGTCAATTAGCCCGGTGAAGTTTTCATTGCAATTTCTATTACAAATCATTCATTTTTAATCAAAATAATCAAAACGTACGATCGATATCTACTAATATCTACCACTAATAATATCTAGGACAATTAAAAACATATTCATCCACATGTGCGATGTGATGACATAACAATTACCATGGGATATAGAATGCTATATCCCATATCAACTGACTATAAGAAATGGATACTAATTCTATGCATTCTAAATTCGCGATTATGACGTGAAATTTTGCTAATGACGTGCGTAGGACCCGCGGCGAGTAGTCCAGTCAAAAAGCTCGCCAACAATTATGGTTCCTCCTCGCGATGGCGTGGGATGCCAAGGGAAAATATGGTCGAGCCATGGCGACACGTGCGGAACCGACGAAAGCAGTCCGTTCACCTCGTCCGTCGCGCGTAAAGGCAATGACGTCAGTCATCTGCGAGGATATTCGACGAGCGATTCGATCACGTAACGAAACCAGGAAGCACCGAACTAGCTGCTGTATCACTGTGCGAGAGCCGGTTGAAGACCGTATCATCAGATAAATCGATCGTGGATTCTTTCTTTCTTTTTTCTTTTCTTCTCTTTTGAGGATATCGCACGATCACGGACGCGCATGATTGCCGTTCATTCAACTACGCGGGATCTAGATTTATTAAGTCTTCTCAATCTTAATCTTGCAGTACCGAAATTTCTTGTTTGCCTCTAAATTATCATCTTCCGGGCACACTCGAGACGAGGAAAAAGAAAGAAAGAAAGGAAGAGACCTTAGAGATTAATCAGAATATTTACATCAGCGTTACATTATTCTGTGATCTCTTCATGATTATTTGATAAGATAACTTTGGCAAATCGACAAATGAGAGACAAATAGGAAAGAGTCTTCGTAAAGTTCTCAAGCAGGATATGAGCAAGATTAAGAAGACTTGTGCGTTCTAATAGCGAAACCTCGTGACAATCTTCTCAACGTTATCAACGATCAAGGAACGAGAGCTTTTCCGCGAGTTGAGCCTTGCTGGCGTAAATAGATAGCGGAGCTTCGTTACGCCTCGTCTAATTTCAAATCGACTTAATTTAATAGGATACAGTGGATCACGACTTGCATTATTGTGCTGTAAATCGCTGGCGTAGCGTGCGCGCATTCTTCTCTTTTTGACTGGCGCTTCACGAGTCGACTTCCACACGGTTTTTGACCCCCATGGGTGATGGCATGGGGAGACGACAGAGCGGCGAGCTTTTATGCTACCAGCCTTGGAAACGGCCGTTCTCATTATTCACGAGTTCGGCTCAGTTTAAGCCACGCTGCCCGTACGATTATAGCTTTATTCTCTAAGCCCACTGTCGAGCAACACAATTAAACTTTGTTGTGCAGTCGCGCATCGCCAGGATGAAGACACTCAAGAAATTAATTATGTTTGTTCCGTACACGAGCGCGCGGATACACCTCGCTCCGTCAGATTTACCAAATTCAATTTTGCGCTCGCAAAGATCTGTCCCGTTGCAGCCTTCATTGTGGCAGCGTGATGCCAGGCAGGATGCTCTCGGCACCGTTCTCCTTCGGACTTTGCGTGTAACATTTTACCGCGCGCTTTCATTACGGACTTTCTCTTATCAAATAATCTTTCAAACTCGTATCGGCCTTCTCGTAAATGCGTAGATATTAATTAATGCCGACTGCGCTCTCTAATCGATTCGGCATCTTTCTCCAGGGAAGCAGCATCAAAGTGAAGCTTTCAGAGTGGGTTCAATTGCAACGACTAGCGATCAGCGTCGATATAATCGTTTCTAATCTGAGGATAACTCGTTGATCGATTAATGCACGTCGATCGCGAAAATCAGGGACAATTATCCGCGCGTAGATTCATCGTCAAGCGACTGTCGAATCGGAGTCACCGTGTCATGCGATTCAGCCCTCTTTGGAGGGAGACACACTTTCCTTTCCATCGCGGGGATCGTCATTAACACCTGCTTTCGCGGCTTTCCGCGGCTGATTACGCGTTCGGTAATAGCTAGATACGAACATGCACGAGCGTGATACCGCACGGGCGGATTAAATGCTACGTCGTGGGGACATGTCGACACCACCGGCGGAGGATTTTGTGCCGTTAGTAGGCCAGCGACTTCTCATCATCATCAGCATCGTCGTCGTCGTCGTCGTCGTCGTCGTTGTCGTCGCAGCGCGCGTTCCGTTTTCGTGTCTCGGCGCGCGTCGCCCGCTCGCGCCAAATCCGCCCGACGAGGCGGCTGAGACGGGTCGACACGCTCGTCCATTTTGTCGCTCGCGGCGTGGATTAAGCTCTTAAGACGTGGGTATACCGGAGGATCCCTAAAGGGGAACGGATATTCATGAAAGCAGAAAGAGGAGAGAAGCGCTGCGCGCTCGACTCGCCGTTCTCCTCTTACATGGATATTAATACCAGAAAGTTTCCTCGAATATTCCGAATCACTTTTTCATCTCTGGCTTCGTGAACCAATCTGAAGATCGTTCTCTTAAACACCGGAAAACCGATAATTGACCGAAATTGTACGATTAGATCAAGTTCTTCGAGAAAGCGGGCTTTCTCTTTTTTCTGTCCTTTTTTTCCGGCGTTATCGGATTTTTTTTATCGAAGACTCGTATCTTGCACGATTTAGTTACGATAGCAATCTGCAGCAACGTGCTTGCACGACAGCACGGGGATACGGCGCTCAGGTGTGAACAACAGCGCGGCTTGTCACGGCGTGGAACACTCGCGTGAATTAAGCTGGATGCGCGATCGCTTCATTTCGATGTGTATATTCCACGCTCCATTTCTCGTTGATCCGTGATAAACGACGGCTCTCTCGAGCGGAACGTTATAAATCGCCTTGATCATGTGTACGGTCGATTGTAAAGCGTTTACGCGGTCTTCTGACGTTGATACAGATTAGCTAGTCATCCCGCCAGAAACTGAGGACCTCTCTCCCATCAATCTCGACGCGTCGATCGCGACGACGAAGCTATACAGGATCTAACTGTTTCGGCTTTGTTTGCCGCACAAAAGACCTTTTGTGTAGTTAACACTCTATTTCCTCAAATTTTTACGTAATCTACCAAATCTCGAAAAATTTATTTTATGAACAACCCATTGAAAAACAAAAAATACCTTCAAGAAATTTATTTTTAAAAAATTGTACAGGGGAAAAAAGTAGAAGAATATCAAATCATTATTTCCTGAATTCATTAGGTAAAATTAGTAGATAGATTTAAGGTAAAATGCGCGATAAAAATCGTAGTTGTGATAACAGCTGATCTGCATACTTAAAACCGATATTTGGCTAATGAAAATTGAATGTGGTCTGCAGAATATAAGATTGATAGAGTAAATTAGTAAAATATCGGATGATTTATTGAATCGGATTAAGCACTAAATGCGGGATGTTAAATGCCGAAGTCGGACTCGCTAAAAAGATCGATGTGGTTGTAGCGGCCGAAAGGGAGATAAATCAAACGCATCGCAAACAATCGAAATGCGTGCCGTGGCACATGACACCGGCGGGGATTTGTGCCGTTAGTAGGTCAACAACTTCGCGTTCTGTTTTCACGCTCTGTGGATTTTGTTCTCGCTAAAGTTACCGACGAGATGAGGTGCGGGGGCATCGAGCGAGCGAGCGGGCGCGTGTAGCCGTAGGTGATCGACCCGATCAAAAGTTTATATGTACTATTAATGAGACTAAAGCAGATATAAGCTCTAAGAGCGTTGTCTATATGTATATATATAATATAAAGTTGTTTTTAGCGTTTTAGTCGTCAAACTGTTTGTTAAAATTTAATTCTGGTGAACTGAATTCGTTCGAGCATTAATATGTTCTCTTTGGGAAATTTTATCGACAAACAATGTCCACAAAATACTTTAATTTAAATACTACGTGAACTTTTCCAGTATGAAGAGTAACATCTAAGAATAAAACATTTTTATCGTTTTGTTGAAATGTTCGATATGGTAAGTCTACGAGGAATGAAATTTTTATCTGTCACATTCCACCGTACGATAACATTTGTCCGCTGAATACTACGGATAAAATACGACGTGTAGACAGGCGATTCTTTCACGTGCGAAATGAGCGACTGCGTCTCATCGCGAGTAGATTTAGCGAGAACGAAATATGTCCCGCGTGAAAACGTGGCGAGGCCTGGCCTACTAACGGCACAAATCCTTCACGATGGCGGTGGCGTGTTTCCTCCTGCCATGCTGTTCATTATACTTATTCATGACTGTTGGCCGAATCTGCTCCCGCTTCATTATCGCCACTTTAACTGTCATTCGTTTTTCATTCGCAACATAAATTTCTATGTTAAAACGAAAGCGAAACTCGCTATAATCGATGAATATGTATATAAAAAAAATCATATTTTCTTTCATAATTCTAGACTTGTTGGCTAATTTTCTTTTTAATTTAATTAGATTCCTTATTTGCGTATAAGTTACGTTATTTTATATCAATTTTGTCAAAGAAATTATTTGATGTATCAAACTTGTTCCAAGTTTGATCCCTCTACATGATAGTAGTTGAAAAAAGATTATTCAAAAAAGTCAAATTTCTCCCTTCAAAATTGTTGGAAGTCACTAGTTATAACTAGCTTAGATTATTTTTTGGTTTGTATAGAGGGCACCACGTGGGTTTTGTTAATAGCGGCATGTATGCCGGTGTATCTATGTTTGTTTTATAATTCGAGCTTTTCCTTTTTGTTTTAACGTTTTGAAAATTGTGTGTGCCCTCAAAGAGCTTGTAGTAAGAATAAATATAAACGCATATATATTGTTCAAGTGAGTGTGATTATTTCCACAAGACTGACACACATCGTGCGCTCAAGTGTTAACAAAAATACATAGCTACACGAAAATATGATTACTCAGTTACATTATTTTTACTCGCGAGTTTACACCTTATATGTTATCCTTGTTAATAATTGCGTCGCTTTCGAGCTGAAGACGTTCTTCGAACCGAAGCTTGGCGGAAAGTAACTTCACCCGGATTCGGCCGTGCGCAAGTTCATTATTAAAAGATTAATCGCGGAATTTCCGTCGTCGGAGTTTCGTTGAGGACGGTAAGGGATCATCCAACGGCGAGCTCTCGCATCGAGTGATAATCGCTGGATAGTAGAGGAACGCTTGGAAACAGCAATCCGTTCTTCGATATAGTCCTTTTCGCGTATGGAGGTGATTCCTTGCAATCATCGTGATTACCAGCGGCAGGTTCGAGCAGTTAACGGAGAGGAGCCGTCGAAGAGTAACTATCGACCCACGGAGAACTGCAAGCCGGCTGCGGGACACTACCGTACGGTTTATGCCGTTACTGGGTCAGCTCGTTCGAGCGCGTTCAAGAGCCGAAAAGAAGCCAACGGCCGAGTTGAGTCGATCATAATTAGCCTGCGGTTAATCTCCATTTGCTGTTCGATATCGCCGAGCGATATCGAAGAAGGGGGAAGCAGTGCTTTCTTGACGGAAGCGACCCAAAGAGCCCTGTTGTTGTTGGTACTTTCACCCTGCACCTTCCTGCGATCTTCCGCGGAATTTCCGAGTTTCCATGCTTGGAATGGAAATAATGAATCGATAAAAATGGACAGGAAAGCAACATTTCTATTGCAAATTTTACTTTTTTTGTATAATATCTTATGGAAAGTTTTTATGTAAAAAGATATACATATAAATTAGAAGAGCACTGAGACGATAAATGGAGATGAGATCTGGTGATTTTTCATTTTGGAGTTGGAGATCGTATTCTAATATCGTATTCTTTGATTTTGTATTGTTTTTTTAAAATTTTTCTCAGTAAAATAACTCCTTTTCACTTGGCTGTAAATCTTTCCGACGAGGGAGTTGTAGAAGCTCAATTTTCTACTTGCCATATCGTAGTTTAAAGATGTTTTCGTTGATGTTTTGAACGCAAGCGAACATGTTGAAGTTGTGTATCTGCGATACTTTAGTAAAAGAGAGAGACTTCTGCTAAATTATAGTCGAAAAGTAAACGATTCCGAGTCTCGAATCGTAAAATAATTTGGCCCATCAGAGAAAGTTATATATGTACTCTCTGCGTATTATATATCGCATGTTGAAAACAAATCTCGACGATCTGAATCCCCGCCGATTTTGTTGAGCTTCGGTGCACATATGTGTGTTGTGCAGCGCGCGATTGCAATTCAGCAGAGCGAAATATCCGTCGAACGTTCGTCTTACTTCCGCTAGTTCCGTAAGTTTTATTTAGGAAGTAAAAGGAGAGACTCGCTCGTAAAAAACACTCGACCAGCCGCGATGACGATAAAATAAATTCGCGCTCGATTTACAGCTTCTTGTAAGAGATATCTCGACACTATGTTCCACTTGTCTCGAGACTAAACGGAAAAACACGTTATTTTTGCGAACTGCGGAAGATCCGGTTATCCGTAGATTTCTACTTGTTATCGACCCGTTAACTCTTGCAGTTAACTCTTACAGATCTCGATAGAGCACGGAAGTTATAGACGAAAACGTTCAAGTGACTGAGAATCTACATTTCAGGATCCGTTCTTCAGACAAACGCGAAGTCGCAGGCGCGACTCTCTTTAAATCAAGCGAAAACAACTTTACGTACTTGCTGGACATGCGGCAAGATTATGCGGGCCTCTAGATCGCCGGTAAAATTCGCGTTCTACCGTTACTAGGCCAGCTTCTACGCGCGAGTGTGCTCTATTTTCACCAGCGTGCGGCGAGTATGACGGCCGCTTCGTTCGGTCGTGCGATCGCATCAAGAAGAATATCATGATGCATTAAAACCGGGGTCCAGCGTCGCATCGCGCCTTGCTCGTTTATCAATTTCAAGACGGCGCCGCGCCTTTCGAAACCCTTTCCGTTTCTCGCCTCTCGACGCGCCGCTCGATAGCTTGAACCGTTTAGATCGAGTGAGATGCGCATCGTCTCGCGTGTCTTCTTGCGCGTGAGACGGGATGCTCTCGACACCGGACGTAGTAATCCAGTGGAGTCTCACTCTTCCATGGCGGGGAAATACCTTTCACGGGAAACTCTTGGTAACGCTCATGTACGCTTGGAAATATGAAAATACGTTGCGTTGAAAAAGCGAAATTTGCGTCGCATTCATTTTCTGTTTGAAGAGACGCGATATCTTCATTGTGTGCATCACGATGGAAATTTCATTGTTTCGTGAACTGAAAATGAATGGTGCCTTTACGATGTCCAGTATTTGCAGACAGATTGTGCCCTCATATCGAATGTCGTATCGTGTCGCGCGAGAACGATTTACGATGCGCATTTAAGGATTTTACTATCGAAAGTCGCTCTTAGAAACGGTATAAAACTTTGACGATAAACGTTTATTAAGGGTCATCTTCTATTCTCCGCTTATCAGAGTTTTATTATCGAGAGTCGCTTTTAGAGAGAAAGTGAGAAAAAGCGGCGGACGTACATCCGGACAACTCGCTTTCGAAGACTAAATCGAAAACATGAGTTTTCTACCAAACAGGAAAACTCTACTAAATGTAGAATTAAACAGTGTATGCGCAAACGGAAATTATAACCTTCGCTGGATGAAATAATCAACAGTTCGTTTAATTAAAACTTATTAGCTATGGATGATCAACTATAATAAATCAAGCGGAATAATCGCAAATTTACAGGCAACTCTTTACCCATGAAATTATTATTTAACGGATAATAACCAGCTATGAGCGCAACCACCCTAATTGCTACCTTTTTCGAGGTCAAAATTCAAGAGATACTCCGCTTTGGAATACGTATTTTCGGCTCTTCAGGGATAAAAGTGTTTCACGGCGATAAACGTCGTCGGTCGCGAATTCGTCACTCGCTGCGCTGTCGGAAGTCTGTTCTCCGCATGCAGCGGTGCATACAGCCACCCCTTCCGTCCCCGCGTGTGTGGAGCGGATATTCTTTTGTCGCATCCCGGTGGTGTACGACGTACGATAGCAATATCAGGCGATAAGTGTCAGGTCTAAACCTGGCTTAACGGATGAGCGCCGACGCGGCTTTCCGCACGGTGACGGATAGTTGCAAAATATACACATGACACAATGGCCCGCTCACAGATTACTCCCGCGACGCGATAAATCTCGATTGCGAAACGCGCGGATTGCGATTTCGAAGAACGACCGACGATCGTGTGACTGCGCGCCGTTTAGATATCCGATCGAGATGGCGACTGCGCTCGCGTTTCCTGCGGGTGCGCTCTAATTAAAGTACAATCGACTCTTTTTTATGGAGCCGCGTTTATTTCGCGATCATACGCGACTCGTGAACCAAACATTACGCCGGAAATACGGAGGAGTCATCCATATTCATGTAATTATAAAAATAGAAGGTATATCCAGGCGAAACGATATCGGTTCGCAAAACTTGTGATAGTAAAAGACGAAATTCGAGCGCATTAAAACAGTTTTATTCTTGATATGGTGCAAATTTGATGTTATGATGAAAACTGAACATTTTAAAATACTCGGTTGATCATTTCAGAAGTGGCTTTTGATATCTATTAACTTAATAACAAGACGTTAGGATCAATCTTGTAAAGATAATTCGATCATGATCGAACCAGGATGATTATATGAAAATGCCTTGGCAAATACCGAAAACACTCTTTGTAAGAGTGTGCGGTAAATATAGATTCCGTATGTATGAGACGCGCGTAAAACTCGCCGACAGCTGCAAAAGTGACGTCAACCAGGAAAAAGTATCGGACGAGGTTGACGATAGCGAACTTCTCGCGATGACCAAAGTTTTTCAGACGCGTCTCGCGACTGTGAACCAGACGAGGTGTAAAATTCCGACTAATCGATATAACGAGATCAGTTTGCGACTTTGATGAGCGGTAAGTCATTTTTCTCGTTCGCATCCGAAAACCAACGCTTAGTATCTTAAATTCTCCCGGAATAGATACGGAGGTTGGTAAATCACACGGAGATTCATTTTTCATGTAGCTCTTAATAGCTACGTAAATAGGGTCGTGTTGAATGTAGAGTAAAACGAATATCGCGACCGCCGAACAGCGAGAGGAAAACGCCAAGTACTCATCGGGGTTAAGCGCATTTCTCCTTTACAGCATGACGACAATGGTGTAACAGTCGCGGACAATCAAGATAGAACCAACATTGTGCCACGGATGGACATGCCAGGCAGCAATAAAACTCAGTTCTGTGCTTTCTGAATCTAACAACAAATCTCTTGTAATTCTTGAGATTTCCCGGCATTTACTCAGAAATTTCATCCGAAATTAATTTTATAATCTTACATACTTATTGTTAATGCAATTAAACGCTTCTCCAAAGTCTAACGTACATATGAGTGATTATGTCGTCGATAATTTTTGAATAGCCTTACCTGTTTAACAATTTTTTAAAATCGAATATCTTCAAACTCATAAGAAAAAATACTAAAAATAAATTCATTTGAATAAATCCGCCTTCCAGCGCGGTTGTATTTCGTTATGTTTCTAAGCATTTACGTGCCGCGGCGAAGACAGAAGCTTCATAAAAAGTCTCCGAGAGATATTACATAATAAAACATCGCGGAGTTATTGCTCTCCGCTTGCGCCGGAGAATATAGTTCGAACGGAAGAAGGGGGGGAAAAGAAGAAGAAGAAGTTCGAGCAAGGTATTCTTAACCCGGTTATCGCGGAGTTAATTAACGTACCACGGGAGAACTTCGCCGACATCGCGCTGCTTGCAGCCGAGTAAAACCGCGAATGAAAGGTGCATTCGGAATGGGCGTTAAGTCGCAAACGAACGAGCGAGCAAGTGAGCGAACGAACGAACGAACGAACAAACGAGCAAACTAACCATGAGTGGGCGACCATGAATCACGGGACACGAAGGCGCGTCGTTGTATCAGCGCTCGTCTCGCCGCGCGAAACTGGAGCGCGACCGAGGACGCGCTTTCCGCGCGACGAGGACGAGAGGACGACGCTCCGTGACGTCCGCGGGTGCAACGAGTCGTTTTAGCTCCGAAGCACTGTCTAGTGTTCTATAACGCGCACGACGCAAAATCTCGAAATTACAACCGCATTCGTCCGAAAAGAATACCGACACACAATGTGTGCAAAATATTTTCATACGACTAATATGCGCGGAATGAAAGAGCTAAAAGATTCTCATCGGTGTTCGCGTAATTATTAAACGCCTTGCATAATAAGTCCACTCGGATTCTGCCTCTTCGAGCGTTCGCTCGCGCAGTCATCTGATGCGGACGGGAGATAAAGTTATAAGGCGGCATTCCGCGCGAGATTCCGTTCGGCTAGAGAGGAAATGATCTCCGATGCTGGAGCGACGCAATGTGCGTGTACACCGCAAAACGCTCCCAGGTTGCAGGGGTTACAGAGGGTTACAGCGCTCCGACACGTGTCGAGTGGCGGACGCGGAGCTTTCACCGCGCCACCAATTCCTCCCTTCCCAATTTGCAGGTACCCCTGTGACATTTAAATGACGGCCAATCCTAATCGGCGCGGCGGAGATATGAAGGCTTTAATAACGCGGTGGACACCGCGTCAGCGGTGTCTGCTTGGCCGACGATAAACGTGCACTATGGTGTTTATCGATCAACGTCAGAAGCATCAGCTTCGATTGACAGAAACGACAGCGAGACGATCGGCAAAACGATCGGCAAAACGATCGGCGTAATTGGTAATAAATCGAGGTTTCCCCTTGCACAGCTATTGTGCTCCTGGTGACACTGGATTCGTTGGAGTCGAAACGGAGAAACCGACCGGAAGTTGGAATATCGCGAATAGTATATAATAATACTAATTTCCGAGATAAGATGAGATCGTTCTGGATCATAAATGATCGAAGAAGCGAATCGCGGTCGGCGGTGGTCTACGGGAAATACGGAAGTGCCACGTGTTGGTTTTGTATGCGTAAACGGTTATCGCGCGATACCTAAACCGTTTACTTTGCACACAGTATAAATGGACAAACATCAGCAAATGTTCACCATATTACTTCTCGTGTCAACTTGCACACACGAACGTGCTTGCCGCAGCGCGAATTACCTGCGATTTTTGAGTGTATTCGGTGTCGATATCTGATTACCTTCGATAATCCGATTATACCCAATATCAGCCGATACTCATTTGATGACAAGTATCCACGTGTTTTCGTTAATTATTAACAACCCCGATAATGCAAAGCATTGATACGCTTTGAACACTGACCATTTCGATACTCTTTGTACGCGACAATGAATAAAAATAGAAGGATCGATAGTGCGCTCAATGTAACTCAATGTTCCTGTTGCAACGGAACGATAGCGTTACGCGTAAAGTATCGATATACCTTCGAAAAATACTGAGGCGTCGCATCGCAACGTTCGAGGCAAATGTCTCCGAGCGGAATGGCCGCGTCGGCCGTAACGGAAGGTGGAGGGAAACGAGAGATAGAGAGAAGATACTACTACTATGTACATACTTCTACGTACGTGTACAGTGCGCCGGGAAACGACAGAGGTACCGTATAGCGCTGTTAGGAAGCCGCAACACGCTAGGAACGAGCAGTAAGAATAATGCGCCGGTCCGCTTTGCGCCATCAGCGTCAACTAGCAGCCGCGTAACCTTATTCGGACTAGACGGCAACCCTATGACATTGTTAACCCTTAACTCTTCGGCCGGGAATGCACGCGATGCGCCCTTCCTAATACTGATAAAATCCTCAAAATCAATGAAAAACCTGGCAAAACACCACAGAGATGATTTGCTTTTTCGTGACTTTTGAAAGGTTCATAGACCTTTTGTGTGTTATACACAAATCGATTTTAGTTCCTATAATCTACTAGAGATGATGAGGCACTCCAATAATCAAGAAAAAGGTTTTACTATGCTGAGTGCAATTTGTTGTCAATCGTGCATAGATGCAGTCGAATTTTGATAATTCAATTCTCCTGGAACTCTCGACTTTGACAAATTCGCCAGCTGCAGCCAGTTTAAAGAAAATTGTCAATAACTAATCTATCGAACTATCGAAACTGATATCGAAACAACTTTCGCTTTTCTTCCAAAGAATCTTACACCTGAACGACATAAATGTAATTATCAACTGCACGTCTGATGTTAGTTTTGAATAATTCAGCAATTTTTCTCTCTGTTTTTCCAACTCTTGAAATTTCTTTCGAGAATAGCTCGGGCTGGTCCCGGTCCCATCCAGATTAAATCGTGGGGGATTCTACTGTGCTCAGCGCCAGAATCGGTGATATATCGATGCCAGAGGCACTCGGAAGTAGAGTATCGACGCTTCAGCGTTAAGTAAAAACGTCTCGAGCATTTCTACGCGTATCCATCACGGCGCGCATCCTCCACAAAGGCATCGCATGCCTTTGCCGCGCAAGGTACGAGTAGCTCGCCTACGTGTTCCCGGTTGCTAAGTTCCCGGCTGCTAATTGGCTTAGCCGAAGCCGCGTTTACCCCGAGAGAGTCTATCCGAGATGATCTCCGTGTTTGCCGGAGAGAGCCAGCTTCTGTCTCCTCGTTATGATGCTCCTCAAACGGGAACGCTCCGCTAGGCTGCCGAATGGCTCGTAATTTCCGTAGGCTTTCATAAATGTCGCGTTTCGTTTTCGAGATTGAAAATTCCACGGGGCTCATAACCATGCTGGACCACAGGCTGTAGAACGACTATGTGCACCATGACGCGTTACACGACGGCGGTTACGTGGTGATCCGAATTGAGTTTGGCTCTTAGGCTCCCGTTCGACCGAGGTCGATTAGCGTTAAACTCGAGTAATCCGATTTTGCTGCTCTATCGAGATCACAGACGATACTATGAGCTGCTAGAAAAACGGCGGTGCAGCTGACCTGGGATCAGTTGATCCTGCATTATCGATGTAACTTGGACTTGTAAAGGGATGGCGGTAATAGTGGTATGGTATATTCACGATAGGATCGAACATTTCTGTTGAGTATAAATAGTTTTAGAAATTTTTTTTATTTACATTTATTTAAGAGCCGCGTTCACATCAAAAGTTATTAGCGAATCCTTTGGTACACAGAGCGTTCTTGCCTTACGTCCGACTCGTTCAGTGGTTCGGTCACAACTGGTTTTTAGAAATTGTTTCGTTTGTTTTACGCGTACGAATGGCATGAAGAGAAATATAATGAAACACTTTAAACAATTTGTAAAGAGATAGATTAATTTTCTGATAATATGCTTATAATGAATTAAATGTTACGCATGAGCTTTTTTTTAGGTATTTATTATTTAACTATTGAATGAATCGAGATTTAAATGGAAAATGGTTAAATAAAACAATGTACGGACGTTATATGTTAGTTATATGTTGGTACAAATCAAGAAGTACGGTTCACATAATCTGGAATTAAATCAGCGCTAAGATCATTTTTAATTCATGCATGTAATTACGATTTACTTCGCGCGCAAGCTGATAATACTCTGATATTTTGAAGTGGTTCATATCATTGCGTTAACATTAGTCAAAAATAATTATTTTCGTATTATGTGGAACTAATTAAAAGAAGTATATGCTGCTGCCCATCGCACAACAATTAATTAATTGTCAGTAAAATAATTTCAACATTACCCATAATGGGATGTTATTAAAAACAAATGCAAATCACATCTAATTGCAGACGAAACTTGTATAGTTAATGACAAAAAATTCGCGTAAATATTTAATTCAATCGCTCATTAAATTCCTCCACATTCAGAATATCTTTCCCGATTAACGAAAATGTTAATAAACATCATTGAACGCGAACGCGCAATTATTTACGTGATTGTTACCGTTGATATTATACATTTTAATAAAACGCGTTACATTGGCCTCTCTCGACGTATGAATCCATTTCAAACAAATAACAAAATGCAACGGTGTAATATGCATGTATCGCGACACGTGTGCGCTGCTTTCAAACGTTACAAAGGAACCCATGCCTCGCGATCTATCGCGGCATACATACGCTTCTGCTCCCCGCTCACTCGCCCGCCCGCACGTACAAAATCAATATGTAATTAACTTCGATTAGATCGTCGATGCGGCAGTTTTGTGCCGCATCTGCTGAAAAGGCCGCGTCGCACGAAAGTTCGCGCCAGCTTTATCGCGATACAGCTTTACCCTCGATTAAATTAAACAATATTAATTCTCTGCAGGCAATATTATTTTTCTTCCGAAAAAAGCATTTGCATTTATCGAGTAAAAGATAAGGAGTTTCTCGTCTATTGATATCCTTCTCTTTAGGCTTTTTAAGACTGAAAATTATGCACGGAAATGCATTTTACTCCGAAACAGCGTTAAAAAGATAGTAAATCCCGAGTCCGGTTTAATGTTTATTATTACACGAGTGTATGAAATAATTACACAGCGTGAAAATGAAGTAAAAGCTGACTAATCCTAATATTATTTTAAAATAAAACAAACATAGACTGTGCGTGTGTGCGTATGTACATGAATAATCTATTATAATTAGTCCACGTATATTTTTCACGATATGTAATTATTTAGTTCATTAAAATAACAGATAAAAGCAAAGAGCAGTCCTTTAAACATGGAATTCCACATTTTATACAGAATTTAAAATGCATAAATAATTTTAAAAGGCGTAAACAAAAACCTTAAAGAAACTCGGCGCGAGCGCTACGATCTCTTCTTTGGTCGCGTAGACTCGCTGATTGAAAAACTTTCAGAAATTTTAAATTTATCGCAGAAAAATGTCTGGCTCCTCATTCCCGGCTTTGGTATTTCGCGGATTAATATAGATTGCAAGCCGCGCCAGTTTTATCTGGTGTACGTAAAACACAGCGATTGCGTCACGCACGCGTTCGCAGTAAGTTCACGTTTTATCTGCCAATCGTTTCGAATAACATTGTCCGCCGATAGAAACAGGCAGTGTTAACACTTTCACCGTCTACTTATCACTCTTGATGATACAAGTTGTGCATATGTTGAACGGCAGTGAAAGTATTAATCGTGCTGGATGAAACTATTTCGCAAAATCTGGCTCGCGATATGCCATTTTCGATGAAATCTCTACTTGTATTTTTTCACAGAATTATAAAATATCGAGAAATTGGAAAGAAATATGTCAATGTACGAAATCTCAAGAATAGGCACTATATTAGCTGCTTATAATAGTTTAGTATTTTTTCCGTTGTCCGATCCAGAGAAGTATCGCTTTCTTTTCGTATCTTGCTACTGCATCCTTGAACAGTCACATACTTTGTTCTTCAAAATTTCAGCTAATTGACAAATGATACATAATTACAAAGCTCTAGCCATTACTCTAGCAATTCAACGCTTGTCGTCATGATAACAATGCCTTTTTTTCGATTCTCTCGGAGAAAGAGGAAAGATTCCACATGAAGGACCACATCTATCGCAAAGTGAGAAAATTCGATATTTACTGAAAATTCCTCGCTTATGCTTGAAATCGAAATCGATTCTACTCGTGCGCAAGCGGGCAAACATCCCCTGCTCAAGGAACTCCTTAGATAATCCATATTATTCCGTTTAATCCAGACTTTATCGACTTATCGATATGATTGATTGGATTCGTTCCCTTTCTGCGCTTTTTACTACGAGGAACTCATTTGAGCTGGAAACGAGACGATAACGCGAGTTATCTTCAGCGAACCAGGCAGTGAGACTCACTTGCTCGTACGCATACGCCCGTTTTAAGTAATTGGATTCAAGGTGGAGTTTAAACGCGAGCTTAAGTAATTAAGCTTGGTGGCGGGATCGCGCTTCGTTTCGCTGCACCCCTCTCTACGCGCGCGCGAGCTTTGTTGCGGCGCGCTGTATTCTCTCGATT